>NW_024349803.1:22163796-22164737 GCF_902729225.1 Pteropus medius | reverse complement strand
TGCCTTCCAGTCCCCACCCAAAGGCGCCACTATCCCGTATCACCCAAGCCTCTCCTTAGGTACCGTCCTTCTCTCCGCCAACCAGGTGAGGGGAATCGCCCGAGGGCGAAAGCTTTACTGAAGAGGCACTGAGGTGGTGGTGGGGCTGGAAGGAGGAACTGAGGGTCCGGGGGAGACAGGGAGCGCTGACTCTGGCCAAACTGCCCTTGATCTGTTGTAGTAACTCCTTTCACCCACTGTGTCCCCACAGGGCTTCTCCGTCCAGGGTCAGTATGGGGCTGTGACGCCAGCTGAGGTGAGTGACCCCAGCCCAAGGCACCGCTTCCCGAACCAGGCCCCCTCTGATTTCTGACTCCTTCTCTTTGGCACAGGTCACCAAGCTCCAGCAGCTTTCGGGCCATGCGGTCCCCTTTGCCTCACCCGGCATGGTGCCAGGTGAGCAGCCCCTGCGGAGGGAGGCAGGGGCAGACCCCGAGGGGCCAGGCAGCCCCCCTGGAACGGATGTGGGGAGGCAGGCAAGGCCCACGACCACGCCTGACCCCCCTCTCCTCCCCAGGACTGGATCCTGGCGCACAGACCAGCTCGCAGGAGTTCTTGGTCCCCAACGACGTGAGCAGGGCATGCGGTGTTTTGAGGGTGGGTGGGGAGCCCCGGGTCTGGGCCTCGCCTGGGGCTGAACTCCGCCCTTCCCCCAGCTGATTGGCTGCGTGATCGGGCGCCAGGGCAGCAAGATCAGCGAGATCCGACAGATGTCAGGGGCGCATATCAAGATCGGGAACCAAGCAGAGGGCGCTGGGGAGCGGCACGTGACCATCACCGGTTCGCCAGTCTCCATCGCCCTGGCTCAGTACCTCATCACTGCCTGGTAAGCGGGGGGCGGGGGTCATAGGTCACCAAGCTTAGGTGCTGGAGAAAGGCACAGGTGGGGTGGGGAGAGCTGA
>NW_024349803.1:22154592-22163204 GCF_902729225.1 Pteropus medius | reverse complement strand
CTGCCCACGGCTCCCCCGGGCCTTCTGGGCACACCCTACGCCATCTCCCTCTCCAACTTCATCGGCCTCAAGCCTGTGCCCTTCTTGGCTCTACCACCTGCCTCCCCAGGGCCACCGCCGGGCTTGGCGGCCTACACTGCCAAGATGGCAGCGGCCAATGGGAGCAAGAAAGCTGAGCGGCAGAAATTCTCACCCTACTGAGGCCGGCTGAGGCACAGGCGCGGCAGCAGGCAGGACCGCCGGCAGGGGCTGCCTCCACACCCCACCTGCCCGAGGAGACTCCAGCCTGGGGTCCCAAATGCCACTAATGCCCAGAAGCATGGATGCACCCCCCACCCGGCCCCCATCTGTGGGAATTCCTGAGCCCAGAGTGGGGGCAGTTTCTGGCCCAGGGTTCTGGGAGCTGCAGCAGCCCCAGAGTAGGGGGCTCCACCCCCTCTAGCTCTGCTTGGATACGGGGAGCATCCTTAGTGCCCCCACTTTGGGGGTCACTCATGCACTCCCCACCCTTTAGGGCTTCCCAGCCTACTGCTCCCCTCGTGGGGATCAGGGAGGAGGGCTAGGGGGTGGCTGGGGGCCATGCTTCTCTCCCCACCTCCCTGCAGATTCCTGCTGCTTCCACTGATACCCTTTGACTGGAATGGACTGGCTGGGCTTGGCAGAGGGCAACCCAGAGAGGGGGCACTGCCGGGCAGCTGGGGGAGTGGCATGGGGCAGGGCTGAGTTCTCAGCAGCAGACACTCTGTACAGTTTTTTCAATCCCTGTTTTTGAATAAATATTCTGCGACCAGGAAGCTGTGAAACACTGTGACTGTCGGCCAGACCTCCAGAAAATGGGTGAAGCCGAGGCCCCAGAGACCCCATCTGTGAATCCACCAGCCCTAGTCGGGCCTCAGCCCCTTCCACATGCCGGTTCTGGGGCTTCAGGACCCTTTGGTGGACATGTCCAGCCTCCTGCCTCTAGCACCAAACTGATTCAGTTTTGTGGGCAATTTAGAAGCTGATGGAGGATTTCCAGTAGCTTTGTCCAGCCTCTCCTGGGTGCAGATGTCAGGGAAGTCATTCTGAGCGTCTCTCTACTGGTTCCTCCTGCCGTGGCTATAACCCAGACGCTGCCCTGCTTGGCCCATCTCTTTGGCTGTGAGCCCTTAGGGCCTTCTTTGTGATCCTGCCCACTTCTGCTCCTTCCTCGGCCAGGGCATCATCCATGAGTGTCCAAACCACGTAAGCTGGAGAAACCCTTAGAGATGGTCCAGGATACAGAGAGGGAAACGGGCCTAGGGAAGGATAGGTCTGTACACAAGGCCGTGCACAGTTAGGCCCAGAACTGGGCGTTCCTAGCTCCCAGGAGCTCCCGGCTTCACCATGCTGCAGGCTCCCTTTCTCCCATTCCGAAGCCAGAAGTCTAGGCAGGGCACCTGCCACGACCTGCGCGGGAAGCTGGATGGGCCTCTTCTGATGCCACCCTCCTCTCTGTAGTCCCAGTTCAGCGTATGAGATAGATTTCCTTTCAGGTGGCCTTGCGCATGCCGAGGCTCTCCCCTCCTGCCAAACCTGGATCTTGTTCTGGTGCCTCAGCAGGGCCTAGGGCAGGGCCCTCTGGAGGGCCCTGGAGGTGCTGCAGGAGTGCGCGCGGGTGCCAGGCCCGCAGAGTGCAGGCGCGCAGAGAACAGGCCCGCGGGGGCCAGGGCAGCGCTTGGCGGGCCAGGCGGCCCAGCGCCCGGCGCACAGGGCGCTGTAACAAGCCATACAGGAAGGGGTGAGCCGCGAAGGCCGAGTAGGCTACCCAGGTGACAGCCGTCTCGGCCGCCGCAGCCTGCGCAGCGGGCGCCAGGCACGCACAGCCGTAAGGCAGCCAGCAGGCTGCGAATTGGCCCACGGCCAGCGCGGGGGCCAGGGCTGCTTTGCCCCCGGGGAGGCGAGGCCGGGGAGGCGGCAGGATGGAAAGGCGGCTATCCAGAGAGTCGGAGCGCGGCCGGGCCCCGCGCGCGGGCGGCGGTGGCCGCAAGGCAGCGCGGCGCGCCACCAGGAAGATGCTGCCGTAGGCGCCGAGCAACAGGAGGGCGGGCAGCGCGAAGGCCAGCAGCGCCCAGAGCGGCCGGAAGGGCCCGAGGCCGCCGGCCAGGACCGAGCAGCGGGCCGGGGCGGCGGGCGGCGAGGGCGGGGGCCCGAGCAGGGAGAGTGCGCCCAGCAGCGCCGCGGCGGCCCACACGGCGCTGAGCACGAGGGAGGGCGGAGGCCACGCGCGGGGCCGCAGCGGGTGCACGATGAGGCGGTAGCGCGCGAGGCCCAGCGCGGCCACGCCGAGCGTGCAGGCGGGCAGCAGCGCGGCCGAGAGGAAGCGCGCGGCGCGGCAGGGCGCAGCGCCCAGACGCAGGCGGCCCAGCCCCAGAGGAGGCGCGGCCACCAGACCCAGCGGCATGATGGAGGCGGCCGCCAGCAGGTCCACGATGCACAGGTGCACCAGGTAGAGTGTGTCGCGCAGTCCTGGCGTGCGCGGCACCACGGCCAGCAGCGCGCCGTTGCCCAGCAGTGCGGCGGCCTCCACAACGGCCGCCGGGATCAACGCCATGGAGCCCGCGGCTTCTGCGGCGTTCAGCCCTGTGGCGTTGGCCATCCGAGCGTTCAGGCTTCACCCTGTGCTGGGACGCAGAGAGTGAGATGGAATAGTACTCTCCCCCCACTGCCACCGCCAGCCCCGCGCTCCTCTGACCCCCTCACCTCGTGGGCTTCCCAGGCCCTGGCTCCGCTGCCCAGGCCACCATCCTCTTGGGGACTTGGGTGGCCCCATGGAAGGGGCGCAAGACTGAGGCTGCAGCTCTCTCCTCTGTCTGCCCCAGCAACTCAGCCCCTGCTGGAGATGGTACTGGCTGTCACTCTGATGTTGCCCTTTACAGACACACAGAGCTGGCAAGGGAAGGGCAGGGCCTGGCACCAGCCCCCTGGGTCCTAGCAGCTGCCAGCTGGAGGCGGGAGGCTATGCTGTGAAAGTGCTGGGGGCGCCTCCGGAGGGGGCCTAGAGCAGGCAAGGCCAGAGTCTAGACGGAGCACGTCGGAGCGTGGAAGGAGGAAGAAGCAGTGTGTTTTCCCTCTCATGCTCAGCCTAGGGCTGTCAATCTACCTCTGTGGAAGGTGGCCTCTCGCTCCTTCAGGAAGCCCCCGCTCTGTGGTTCTAGCACCTGCAGGTGACTCTGGCCTCTGGGCATCGGAATACCATCTCCTTCCATTATGGCTCCACCCTAAGAGTGGTAGCAGCTTCCACCCTTCTCGTCTCCTTCCCTGTATCAAACTCCTCTTGTCTGAAATACCTAGAGTGATTTCTGCTTTGCT
Organism: Pteropus medius; assembly: GCF_902729225.1. NCBI lineage: Eukaryota > Metazoa > Chordata > Mammalia > Chiroptera > Pteropodidae > Pteropus > Pteropus medius. The sequence goes on along the minus strand of NW_024349803.1, from coordinate 22,159,874 downwards.
GACCGGACCTAGACTGACGCACGCCCCTACAGTCCGCTCTCTACACAGTGGTTGAAGTGGATCCTCTAAAAGCAAATCCGGCGGGTCCTGACACTGCTCTCATTCCTCCAAGAGCTTCCCATCCTCAACAGAAGCTCAGCTCCTCTGTGCTGAGTTGCTCTTCCCACCTGGCTGAGGTCACCCTCCTCCATGCCTACCCTCCTTCCAGCCACGGCAATCATCTCGCTGGGCTTCCCACATGTCAAATTGGTCTCCACCTCGGGATCTTTGCACTGGCTGTTTCCTCTTTTAAAACACCCTTCCCTCAGACCTGTCCATGGCTCGCTCCCTCATCTAATTCAGGTCTGTTTTAGAGAGGCCTTCAGCGACCGTGTATTCTAAAATCATTCCCTTCTCCTATCACTGAGCCTTTTACTTAATTTTTCTTCCTGGTACTTTCCCTACCTGATACTGTATTTCACATCTACGCACGGGCTTGTTTAGAGCTTGCTTTACTAGAATGTAAGCCTGTGAGAGCCGGGACCTTGTCTGTATCTCGCTCATGCTTGTGCTCCTGGAACCCATCACAGGCACGTTTCAGCACCAGTAGAGATTTAGGTGGTAGTGACCAGGACTTGCATCTCCGGGTTGGATTTGTTTCCTGCTAGAATGTGAAGGGCCTCAGCCCAATTCTCCATTATTCAGAAGAGGAAACTGGTGCCCAGAGAGGGAAGGAGTGTGTCCCAGATCGTGCAGCTGAGTCGTACCTGGAACCCAGGTCGCATGCTTCCTAGGGGTCCTGTCTGCCATTTGAATGTGGGCATTTATCTCTAGGAGGCGAAGCTGGATTTTTGAAGTTACTGTTCAGAGGAAAGAGGAGGCATCGGGCCTCTCCCTGCCTGGTCGGGCCTGCAGGCTGGGGCAGCCCCTGAGCCCCCAGGGCCTGGGGAGGGCTTAGCAAGGCCAGGCAGAAATAGCAAATGAGAAAATGGACTGGGAGGCACAATAAGGAGGGATGGGGGCTATGGTTGGTTGGAGAGTCCGCGCTCCTCCAGAATCATTCAAGTAAATTTTAAAATGTTGTAGTTTATCTTTTTAAAAAATTTGCTGAAAGAAATGCAGGAAGGATAAACCAGAAACAAACGACCCTGGCTTCCTACAGCAGGTGGGTGGGAATTAGGAGATGAACGCTCTCCTGAGCGCACTTTTTTGTATAGATTGGACTTTTGGGGACTATGTTAATGTTCTGTGTATTGAAATAAAAGAAATCAACGAAGATGAAGAAACCCCCCCGAAGAGTGAATATAAGCAGAAACGAATGAACCCACCTGTATTTCAAATGAATAGCATCAGAACATTGAAGGGAAATAAATAACTAATCTAACATTTGAACTGTGTTCAAACTCATCGACCTCAGTTTAAGAACAAAAAGATGATCTTGAATAAGATTGAATAAATCTTGAGCCCAGCTTAGAAAGTTTATTTTTCACAATGGCATGGGTGTAGCAAATCTGGAATTTTTTGTGTGGGATCGAGCCAACAAATAAACATACTGATGTTATTAGAAACCAAGGTTCTTACTGTTAGAGAAGGGGGTATAAATATGGAATTGGGGAAAAATGGAAGAAACTTGCGGTGTTGGATTGAAACAGGAGAAATAGATATGGAAGGTGTGTTTGTTTATTTACATATAGCTTTCTTTGCTTCAAGCACTTAAAAGCAATGACACCCCAGTATCAATGCTGGGCAGAGCATACCTACTCCCCAGACCTTGGATTTTAAATACCGTTTCCTGCTCTAGGGGACTCGGGCTCCTTGGAGAAATGGCTGATTCCGGTGTCGTGGGAAAATCCCAAAAGCTCCAAAAATCAGACCAGAGAAAAACCAAGCAGTAACTCAGAGAGAAAGAGAACTCGGTTTTATTATGCGCGGTCCCAGCGGAGCTAGTGCTCTGAAGATGTGGGCGGTGCCCTCAGTGGAAACATTCCTTTTATAGGAAAACATTACGCAAGCTGATTGGTCAGTTTGAACACAAACCGTTACATACAGCAGGAATTGCTATGCAGATTTCAAGTAGTAACAAAGAGAAGGGCGGGGAGTTGCTATGGGTAACCAGTAAACACAAATTATCACAGGAAGCGGCTGCTGCTAGTGTACAGACAGTTACATTTATAAGTCGAGCAAAGTGCAAGGGAGCTCTTGCGGGAGCCCTTGCATGCAACAAGCTGATCTGCAGAAAGCAAGCATGTTTACAAAAGCAGAAGGCTGATTAATTTTTCCTGAAATTTCCTCATCATGATAATGGGTACTCCTTTCATGATGGCAGAGCTGGGCCCCTCTGGTATGTGCTCATCTCGTTTGTCATATTCACACATAAGACTCACACGGATGTTTGATGGCAAGACGTGAGGGATACTTGACTGGCCTTGCCATGTCCGGGCTAAAGGACAGAATCACCAAGTGGGTCCCCAAATGACCAACAGGTCTTCAAAGGGTCACCTTTGAAGGCTCAATGATCCGAGGAGGCGGGTTGTAGCTGCGATGGATGTAGATGGACTGGGGGGTGTGGGGGTGAGTGTGGGACCCAGATCACCCCTGGAGTGAGGCTGGAGCTACTGTGTGGTATGCTGAGTCACTGTGGAGAGAAGGAAGGCCCAGGCGTGGCAGGCTACGGCACCGATGAGCAGGGACAGGGTAAGTGAATACAATGTTTAGTAAACCTGTCTGTGCGTGCCTGAAGGTCAGCCTGCCTTGGTGATCACACCCGCGGATGAGCAGTCTGAGCCAGGGTGGGTGGCCCAGCGGGGTGTGGGATCCATCAGCCTGTGCCTTCTAACTACGCAGCTCTGAACGGGCTGCTGCATCTGTGTCCCAGTAATAACGCCAGTCCCTCACTCCCACACCTCAGGAGGCGAGAGTCCAGGGCTCCAGCCATGCCACGGCTAGCAAAGATTGGAGGGAGTGGGGAACACTGGGACATAGCAAGGAGATTGGAAGTAAGAAGGGGAGATATGGGGGTACCAGAGGTGGGCAGGGAGAGTGAGGATGACTGCCTGCCCCCGGCAGGGCCCTGAGGGGTGGGAGGGGCAGGCAGCTCAAAGGCGCATCTCCAGCAGGTAGCACAGGCGGTATTGGCTCTCCTGGGAGGCGGGGTACTCGCTCTGGGAGAATGTAGAGCTTCTGAACTCTGGGCCCAGCATGGGCTGGGCCTGGGACACCACCACACGTTGGCCATCCATCTTCAGCTCAGTGTCCTGGGTCAGATCTGCAGTGCACACACAGCAAGGGCCAGGGGTGACTCAAGAGTCACTGGTCCTTCGTCTTACCAGTAAGCCCTGCCCCCTGTGCTCTCCACATCTGACACACGAAATGCCTGCTCATTCCCACCTCGCCGACTTCCAAACCACTGCACAGGTTGGGCCTTCTGCCTGGACTACCCTCCCCCGTTCCTCTGTCTGGGAAATACCCACTCATCTTTCAACGCTTAGTCAATGACACCTCTTCTTGGAAGCCTTCCTGGATGCCCAGAAACGATTTGTTGAACCTAAGTGAATGACTACCATGAGGAAGTCTGCTTCTTCTTGTCCCTCTCCACAGACCTTCTCTGCTCACTTCCTCCCTGAAAGTGTCCTGGTCCCCTCTCTCAGCTCCATCCATCCTCAGGCCTGTTCAGTTTTGTGGGACTCACGTGGCTCTGTGTGGCCTCGGCCGATGACGCTGTCAAAGCCGGGGTCTGGCTGCTTCACGCTGGGCTCGTCGACGGTGGTGTGGTGCTCTCTGTCCGGTGTCTCCTCACCCAGGAACATGTAGCTGACATGGTGGTCATCCTCGCAGGACATGCCAGAAACTGGGGGACACAGCGAGACTCCGGCTGGGCGGCTCGGCCCTCCCGCCGGACCCCCTGGACTCCGCTGCATTGTTCTGTCCTCTGCCTGTGCTGTCCCGGTCCAGAAAGGTGCCCATTCTTCCTCCGTCCTTAAAAACACCCCTTGTCCTGGCCATGCTCCCGCCCATCTCTTTCCCCCATGCCTAGGCTCACTGAGGCCAGCCTCTGCCCCGGCCCCGCCACCCTCCCCAAGGTCAGTACTGGCCTCCCAGTGACCAAATCTGGGGCGGGGGCTTTTCTCCCGGGCCCGCTCTGCTGATTTTGCCACTAGCATTTTTCACCCTTTACCTTGGGACCCCCTAGCACTGGCTCCCCTGAGGCCACCCTCCATTCCTTCTGAGGCCCCTCTGTCCTCCTGCTGGACCCCCGGGCCGTGGGCAACCACGGGCATCCCAGAACTTCAGCCCCATCTGCCCTTGGACCTTGCTCTCTTGGATGGGTGGGGGGTAGTGGTCTCTAATAATGGGGTCAGCCCGTGCTGAGGAGACAGTCTGGGGAGGTCACCTCAGTTAAGGACACTCTGGACAGAAACTTGGGCGTCAGGATACACCTTCGACCTTTTCCCACACGCTGCCATCCCACCTCCCACATATCCCTCTCACGGATTCCCTCCTCCCCCACTTCCCCTGCTGTGGCCCGGGTGCCCACCACATCTGGCCCGATGCCAGCACCACCTCCCTGTAGCCTCTGGCCTCTGCCGCCCTCTCCACGGCTGCAGCCACTGAAATCCTGCTCTGCACAGGTCCACATGGGCTCCTCATGGCTTTCTGGGTAAGGCCCCCTTGATCTTTCCAGGCCCTCACATCCCTGCCACATGAGGCATTTGCTCTAAGCTTCACTATCAGGCCACACTTGGAGGTCCTGACTTGAGGGAGCCTCCCAGCCTCTGTGACGCCCCCTGGCTGCTTTACCTTGAAGGCTCCTCTTGGACCTCTCCCCAGGTCTGGTTGGTATGCTCACCCAGCTGTGTGGCCTTCGCAAAGAAGCTGTCCCGAAACCCGCCAAGCCCTGGGACGCCCCACTGAGCTCTGTGGCTGGTAAGCATGCTAGGGTTCCTCTCCCCGATCCTCCACAAACTGGGTAAACACCAGGCCCAACCCTCCTGCCCCCACACCGCCCAGGGCTTGGCCTGAGGGGCGCCTTGCCGTAGCCGGTGGACTTACTGGTCTCCAAGGCTAAGTAGATGCTCTTACTAACAAGACTTTTGGTAATGCGGAACCCATTGTTGAGGATGGCGGCCACCACAGCCACGTTCGTGCCATGCCACAGTGGCTTCCAATTGTCCAGCTTGGAGTGGGCCTGGAGCTTATCTCTCTGAGGGGGGAGAAGGTGGGACATAGAGAGCTCATGTGCTTCTCTCTGCTGTGCAGAGGGCCTGACCAGGGCCTGGGGTCCCTCTGGTCACTCACACCCTCAT
>NW_024349803.1:22141659-22153958 GCF_902729225.1 Pteropus medius | reverse complement strand
GTCTATCCACTTGGCCTCCGGCTTCCCCTCTCTCTCCCATGGGACTGGGACTGTGGCCACCCCACTTGTCTGTCCACCAGTTCGCTCCTACCCCATCCATCTGCCTGGCCTTCTCCCCTGTCCTTTGGCCTGTCCATTGCAGTCCGTCTCTCTGGGCCTTCTTGGCCATCTGTCCCCCGTCTCCCTTGCCCAGTCTGTCTGTTCGGTAGCCTCCTGCCTGCCCACCTGCCAGCCCTCACCAGCAGCATGTCCTTCTTGGCCTGCAGAAGCGTGAAGGAGTCAATGGGCGGGGGCTTTTTGCGGCCGAAGTTGTGGGGAATGATGGTGTAAAAGCGGGAGGACAGCTCGTTCAGGCTGTGGCCAGCATCTGTGGGGGCTCTCAGGGCCTCCTCCAGCTTCTCTAAGGCCGCAAAGCCCTGTGTAATCTGCAGCTGGCTCAGCATTTCCTGGGGCAACTTCTTTATGTCTGAGGGGGCGGGGGTGGGGAGAGTCAGGAGACTTAGCCCCTGCCACCCCTGGGCCCCTGCCACCCTGCCTGACCGCTCTCCCTCACCCAGGCTCATGAGGGTCATAGCATCTCTGAACACGTCCTTCCTGGAGATGTTGACGATGAGATTCTGTGTGGGCGCATCCAGGGTGCAGGGCCGCACCTGCGAAGCCACGGTCCTCAGTGGCCTCCATCCACCCAGGGGCAGAGGGCACATGTGGAGGGCAGGGGCAGCCGGCAAGGCACCTGCGCCTGGAGCAGGGCCAGGCACTAGACCAAGACCGGTCACATCGAGGCCAGAGCGGGGAGATCTGTGCCTGAGGTTGCACGGCTGGGCCGCGGCAGAGCCCAACTGCCTGGGTCTCCCAGCCCCCTCCCTCGGCCCCGGGCCCACCCATCCTCCCGGGCCACTTCACCTTCACCGCAGCTTCCGGGGCCTCAGCCTCTCTGTGTGCTTCGATAAGCTTGTACTTGCCAGGGTGGGGCTTAAAGCGGTGTCGCTCTGCCCAGGCATTCTTGGTTTTCTCCCGAAATTTCTTCTCGAACCACTTCTTTGCATCCTCCAGTGACATGGGCTCTTCAGTTTCTGAATTGCCCACCTCTCCCTGCAACCACCAGCCTTCAGGGGTGTGTGGCCACAGTGCCCACCGCAAACACCCGCTGGTCTCTGTTGTGCTGAGCACCCCGAAAGGTCAGCATCTGTGGCCTTTCGGCCTCAGTCAGCTGGGGAGACCCTGGGCAACAGGGGGCACATGCTGAGCGGGAGAAGTGGAGAGGAGGCAGCGCGGAGGGGCGGTGGCACTCACCACACGGCCCCAGAGCCTCTGGCAGGAGAAGCTGTCACCCTCTTGCAGCAGCCGGATGGTGTAGAACTTGTTGTTGTTCTTCTCGATGTCAGTCAGGTGCAGCGTGCAGTCGTAGTTCTCATACACCTGGGGCTGGAGGAGGCGTGGGGAGGGCAGGCCAGGGGTATGGGATGCCCAGCCCCTCACTGACAGGGGTCTGATGGGTACGGGAGTCTGCCTGCACCGGGGAAGCCCTGTCTGGGAAGGCTTGAGGGGGTCAGGATTCTGCCTTGGGGGTTTGACGGAAACACAACCCTACCTTGTGAGGGATCTCTGAGGAGGACGTGGTCCCACCCTGGGGGGCTGGTTAGAGAGGACATAGGGGAGCCCTGGGGAGGCTGAGGGGGTCAGAGCCCTGCCTTAAATGTGGCAGGGGGAGGCTCGAGAAGCTCAGGGGGCCTGCTCTGGGGTCTAAAGAGCAGACACGACGATGAGATTCTGTGTGGGCGCATCCTGGATTTGATGGGATCTAGCCCTGCCTGACCTTTGGGGTTTTGGGAGAACATGGCTTACTTGGGAGCCTTGAGCTTCCTGGCCAGAGCCAAACGCCCATGAGGAGGGGGCGCGGACTGAGTATATTTGTACCTAGGAGGGAGCAGACTCCAGGCCTGGCTGGGGATTGCAGCTTACCTTGTTCTTGGGGTTGTGGCTGAGTTCACCCGTTAAGTCCTCCCTGGCTGCAGGCTTCTCTGTGTATGCAGGCTTGAGGGCCTCGGCAGCGGAGTGGAGGCTGTCTTCCTCTGCCTCTTGCTGCTTCTTCTTCACGGGGACCTCATGCTGCACAGCCGCCTTGCGCTTGGAAGCCATGGCTGTTCTGGGGCACGGAGGTGGGGCGGTGCTCAGGCTGTAGAGGAATTTTCACTCAAAAAGGCTAATCAGCTATTTGTTCTGCTTCTGTAGATATGCATGCTGCATAGGCCTTACTCGAAGTTAAGTAGACCCATCTTCCCTTTTGCTTGTTCTGTCCAAGCAACAAATGTAACTGCCTGTACCCCCTAGCAACTCCCCAGCTTTGTACTCTTCATAACTGCCTGCCACCCATAGCAACTCTCGAGCTTTGGAACCGTCTGAGGACAAATTAACCAATCGGCCCATGACAAATAAGCTCTGTATAAGCAAAGCTGCCACTGAGCTATGGGCCCAGATCTTCGGAGGGCTCGCTCCTCTGGGGCCGCCGGCATAATACACCTGTTCTCCGACTCTTGGTTTCTCATCGGTCTGATTTTTGCAACATGGCCACCTTGGTCTCTGTACCTCACCTGGCTGGTGCAGCAGCAGCCTGCCCCAGGTGACCTCCCATTGCCTCCCCCTACCTCCATTCCCCATTTCCAGCCCCAGACCAAAACCAGCTCTCTGCTCCCCAGATATGCCCCTGTCCCTAGCCACAGGGGCCAGGCTGGGACCCTGTCCAGTTTGCCCACTCCCGTCAAGGGAGAGTGGTTCCCTCCCCTCTCTGGCTCTCCAGTGTGTCCAGAGATGGGAGAGAAAGTGAAAGGAGAATCTCCTTGCTCCCACTTCTGGGCCCTTCCCCTCCAGAGCACTCAGGGCATGGCTTGCTCCTTCCCTTTCTCAGCTACTTCTGACCGGGCATGGAGGCTGGGCTAAGTCACCCCCGCTACGGAGGACAGTGAGCAGAGGCTGCCGAGGGCAGCACCCCTAAGGCCAGACCTGTCCCTCCAGAGCTTGGGACCCAGCCGCACAGAAACTTTTCCCGATAGCCTCAGAAGTTCTGGGGTGCCATCCAGGGTCCCAGACCAGTGGCTTTGAACTGTTCGAGGGCAAGGGCCATCCTACCCTACCCTGCCCTGCCTTGCTCCGTGAAGAGCTGTGGACAGTGCCACAGGGCACTCACCTAAGAGAAGCAGGGACCTGGGAAAGGAGGTGACCACTCTGCTCAGTATCAGGACCTCCCACGCAGTACCAGTTCTAGGGTCTCTTCTAGCAATTCTCCGGTAAGGCTTGGGTGTGACCTGAGAACTTTCCGGTAATCGTCAGGGGTGGGGAAAAGCTGGAGTGATAGACTCATGGGATTCAGCTATTTGTCCATTAGTCGGGTGAGTCAGAGGCTGGGTCAAGTGCATGAGGGTTGCCTGTTTCACGGATGGGTAGACACTTGATCAGGACACTGCCAAGGCCCAGAGGACTGACGCGCATATGCAATACAAGTTCGCTGCTTGACCACTGAATTTGGACCCTTCCCTCCTCCAGGGCTGCCTAGGTCTCCCCTCGGGTTATCTATCTAGTGTCAGACTGGTACACCTTTGTCCCCGCCCCCCTGATGGGGTGGAGTCACTCTCCGCGACTCGGACCCCCTCATCTCTGGCGCCCCCAGCGTCCAAGGCGCGAAAACACAAAGAAGGCCCCCTGGTCCGTCCCTCCTTAGACGTCACTAAGTAGCGCTGCGCACGCGCCACAGCTTTGGGCCGGAAGGGCGGGGAAAAGGCTTGCTTCCTATTGGAGCCTGGCGCGGAAGCCTATGGGAGCCCTAAGAGGCGTGGCCACGGGCGGTTATCCAATGGGCGCGCGGGGACGTGACAGAGCCTACCGAAGGAGCCAATGGAGCCGTGGGAGGCGGGGCCCGCCGGGCGGTGGGGGCCTATCCCGGAGCAGAGTGACGCCGGGCCGCCCGGGTTCAGTCGCCACGTGAGTGCTCCTACCCTACCTGCGACACACTCCGCGGGCAGCATGTCGGCGACAGCGGTGGCTCGAAAGCGGGGAAAGCCGGCCTCGGGGGCCCGGGCTGGTGCGGGGGCCGGCAAGCGGCGGCGAAAGGTGAGCATCGCGCTTCTGCGGGCTGGGGTCGGACCTGCTACGGGGCCCACCTTCATCCTCTCCTGTCCCCATCTCGATCCCATCCCCGGCCCTTCTCCCGGGACCCCAAGCTGGAGTGGGCTTCATCACTCTGCCCGCCAAATCCTGGAAGGCCTTGCATTGGAGCCGGGGGGCACCGCCTTACCCAGTCCCAGGGCTCTCGAGAGACCGGAGGGGGCACTCGGTCAGTGCACGAGTGGTCGAGACCCCTGACCAAAGAAAGGGTCGTATAATTCCCAGGCCGACTCTGCCGGGGACAGAGGCAAGTCCAAAGGTGGCGGCAAGATGAATGAGGAGATCTCCAGCGATTCCGAGAGTGAGAGGTGAGCTCTTCGTTTCTACCTAGTGGAAGGGCCCACCGAGGCCCGCCGTGTGTGGAAGACGCAGTGAGTCAGGGCCGAGCCGGGCCTGAAACCCGGGACTCCAGCCCTCGGCTCTCAGATCTTGGCTCTTTCCTCCAGTTTCTGACCCTGAGAAGTCTCATCTCCTTCCACACAGGGTCTCTGTGTAGGGAGGAATGCGCCCCTCTCCCTCCCCCAGCCCCAGTGGGAGACCAGCGAGGCCTCCCTGGCTTATGACAAGGAACTGAGCACAGGCTGGACTGACTTGCAAGGGGAGAGGGATGGAAGAAATGCTCGCTAGTTCTTCGTTCACTTTCCCCCACAATTTCACGATTACTGGCAGCGTATACCAGGCACTGGCTTCACCTGAGTTTTGCCTTTTCCAGAATGTCATATAAATGGAATCATATCGTGTAACTTCCCTTGATTTTCTTCAGAGTCCTGTTTCCTGTGTGGGAACCTCTGAACAATAGATTGATTGGTTTGGGTAGACTGAGTAGAAGTTCTGACCTTGGCTGTGTCAGGGAAGGATAGCACCGACCCTGTCGACTGAAGGCTTACTGGACACCGAGTACTAAATGGTGACTGGAGCAGGGTCTGGCCTTGAGGGTTTCCAAGGTCTTTTCTGGGAAAGTTGCAGGCAAGGTCATGAACGAGTCCCGGGAACCAGTCGGAGCACGTGACTGGCACTAGACGTCTGCAGGTGCGTGGTCAGAGGGAGCGGGCTGCCCTGGGTTTTCTGCTTCTGAGTTCCCTCGCTCTGCCTCCAGCTCCCGGGAGCAAGTCAAAGGAGGGCTCTTCTTGAGTGAAATGAGTGTCTCAGCTGGTCCAGGGACAGGGGCAGAGAGGGGAAAGCAGGAACTTCACCAGCATGGGGTCAAGCCAAGGCCCGTGAAGCTTCCAGGTAGAGGATGATGCCACGGCAGTGAGGATGGGCCGATGACAGACCCAGTGTGTCTGCCTCTCGGGTCCTTGCGTGGGGTCCGGCTGGTTGCTCCCCAACGTCCAGGGCGGTTGCTGTTCTCGGAGTTACCTTCCTGCGCTCTGTGTTGGTCTCCTGTTTCCTGTCTCCCGTGCTGTCCTCATGCTTAGCTTATCCTCCCGTTCGGGGGCACGTCCTCCATGCTTAAAAGAGGGAGGAAGGACCAATTCCGTAGCGCCTTGGACATCTGACAATATCTACCCGTGTCACAGACAATTTAACCGGCATGGAGCCCAGGCAGGGGTTAGCATTTTCCTTCAGAATTTTGTGTGTGCGATATGCATGTCTTCCTGTGTCACTGTAGCAAGAAATGTCTTCAGCCATTTTGATTTCTGACCCTTCGTACATGACCTGAGTTTCCTTGGGTGCCTGTGAAACCTTCTCTTTTCCTCCAGAGGGGAGCAATTTCACGGTGATCTCTGCGTTTTGGGTTTGTTTCACCCTTATGTCGGGTACTGGGTGGGCCCTGTCAGTTGTGAAGTCACGTCTTCACTGGGCATGAGAGCTGGCAGGGATGGGAATGGGGGGCTGGCCGGGGCAGCAGCCAGGAGGCATGGTCCTGGTGGCCAGAGGACTGGGGTGAGCCCCCTCCAATCCAGCCCCTCCTGCCCACAGCCTAGCTCCCAGGAACATGGAGGAGGAGGAGGAGCTGGAGGAGACCGCACAGGAGAAGAAGCTGCGCTTAGCCAAGCTCTACTTGGAGCAGCTGAGGCAGCAAGGTGAGCTTGTGGGCTGGGCAGGTGAATGGTGGGACCTGTGCCTAAGCCGGCCTGCTGCAGCCCCAGCCACCTGATGAGTGACTGACGCAGGTACCCAGTGGGCTGCCAGGGCTGCTGGTGCTGGCCGCCCTGTGGGAGGATGGCCAGGACCTCTCACAGGCTTCCTGGGGCGGGCTAGACCTTCGGGGGCTTTAGACTGTCCTGGCAAGTACGGGCAGGGGCTGGGCAGGAGACCGTCGGCCCTCCCTTCCCTCTGTCCGAGGCAGCCTGAACTTCTCTCGGGACACAGCTCAAGTGTTTGGGGCCCAGGACGGAGGTGGTGGGGGTGGGATGGGAAGGAAAAGTGGGCTTTGGCCTGTGATTACTGGGTTTCTGTCTTACGTAGAGGAGGAGAAAGTGGACGCCCGTGAGTTTGAGGAGGACCAGGTGGCGGGGCGCCTGAAGGAGGACGTGGTACGTGTGGTGGGAGGATGGTGGGAGGAAGGGGTGGGGCTGGCCCGGCCCTGGAACCTCACCCTTCTCTTCCCTGCAGCTGGAGCAGAGGGGCAGGCTGCAGAAGTCAGTAGCAAAGGAGGTGAGTGAACAGAACCCTTTGGTGTGAGATTGGAAGGAATTGGAGGTCCCACCTGGGTTGGTGGGCAGATGGCCCAACTGGGGACTAAGGCTGTGGGGTCTTTGCTTGAGAGCACGGTGGGCACTTGGACAGACAGGGTCCGTTCAGGGTCTGGTCCTTCTAGCCCTGGGTCCAGTTCCCTTCTGGGCCGGGAGCAGGGAAGGATGGCGTGTCTGTGTGGAGGGGGTGCCTTCCTGCCTCCGTCACGGTGACTGACCCCTGCCTGCCCAGATCCAGGCCCCAGCCCCAGCCGACATTCGAATCTTACGGGGCCACCAGCTCTCCATCACGTGTCTGGTTATCACCCCTGACGACTTGGCCATCTTTTCTGCCGCCAAAGATTGCACCATCATTAAGTGTGAGCGACCGCCTGGATGGGGGCGTGGGCTCCAGGGCTCACAGGAGGGCTGGTCTGGGGGGAGGGAGTAATCAGGGCCAGCGAGGCCCAAAGCGGGAAGATTCTGGGGGCAGATTTGCTCCCAAAGAAGTGTTTTCTGGGTGACGGTGGAAACTTCTGCCCAAGAGTGGAGCTTGTGAGCTCCCTGTCTCTGTCATTGAGACTGGGCAGAGGCAGGATGACGATTTAACGGGATTCGGGGCTGCCAGCGGGCAGTTGGCCTGGCGGGCCCGTGGGATCGAGTTCCTCGTCCCACAGCAGTGACAGGAGGAATTCACACCCTCGGTCCCAGAGCACTTCTCTGTCCCTTCTCTTTGGGCTTCATGGCTGTGCTTCAGGATCGTTGTCCCCACTTAACAGAGGGAACAGGGGCTCACAGTGGCTGAGCCAGATCTTCTGACCCGAGGCCAGGACCTGTCCCGTGGTCCCACGCTGCCCTCAGGGGCTTGCCAGCCAGTCGTGTCCCCCCACCCCAGTAGACTCTCTCTTCCCCCGGTGCCAGGGAGTGTGGAGAGTGGACGGAAGCTTCACGTGATCCCACGAGCCAAGAAAGGGACTGAGGGGCAGCCCCCCGGCCACAGCAGCCACGTCCTCTGCATGGCCATCTCCTCCGACGGCAAGTACCTTGTAAGGCAGGGCTGGCCCCGGGGGTGGGTGAGAGGTCTGGGCACACGGCGGGTGCCTGTGGCCATTGTCCTCATCCCCAACAGGCCTCGGGCGACCGCAGCAAGCTCATCCTGATTTGGGAGGCCCAGAGCTGCCAGCACCTGTACACCTTCACGGGGCACCGGGACGCCGTGTCGGTGAGGGCCGCGGCCTCCTCGGGCGGCTGTTGATTGAGCACCTGAGTGCCGGGCTTGGTACTGGGCTCTGGGGAGTGGGGTGAATGAGGCAGGGTGCCCCTGTCCTCAGGGAACCTGCTCTTTGGCGTAGCGAGTGGCACTGTGAAGGACGTGAATGGGCTAAACGGACAGGGCTAGGGGGACCAAGTTGAGCTCCCCTAGGGAGCAGGGAGGCCTCTGAGAGGTCTGCAGCTACTCAAGGGCAAGTGAGCGCAGGTGAGCACGCCCCTGGCTCTGGAGAGGGCTGCGCAGAAGCGCCTCACGGAGTGCTCTCGGGGAGCGGGCTCCCTGTACCATGTGACTTGCTTTTCACAAAGTCCGCCCTGGGCCTGACCTCTGTCTCGCCCTCTGTAGTCCAGGCCCCCTTTGTCCTCTCTGCACCCTTAGGGGCTGGCATTCCGCAGAGGCACCCACCAGCTCTATAGCACGTCCCACGACCGTTCCGTGAAGGTGTGGAATGTGGCAGAGAACGCCTACGTGGAGACCCTGTGAGTGTGTGTGGGTGGAGGGCGTGTGGGCGTGCAGGTGCAGTTCCACCTGTGACCCCCTCTCCCTCGGTCCCCTCCCTAGCTTCGGGCACCAGGACGCCGTGGCTGCGTTGGATGCCCTGAGCCGGGAGTGCTGCGTGACGGCTGGAGGCCGGGACGGGACCGTGCGTGTGTGGAAGATCCCCGAGGAGTCGCAGCTTGTCTTCTACGGCCACCAGTAAGGCCATGTGGAGGCTGTGGCAGCTGCTTCGGGTTGGCTCCATGGGCGGGGTGGAGTTAGGGTACGCCCCTCACTGCCCCTTTCTCCAGGGGCTCCATCGACAGCATCCAGCTCATCAATGAGGAGCACATGGTGTCAGGCGCAGACGATGGGTAAGATGCCTTTGGGATGTCTCCCGACACCGCCACTGCTCCTGGAGCCCTCGTAGAGTCCCCCTTGCTCGGGAGCTGTTGTAACCCCTTTGCATAGATGAGGACACAAGGCAGACAGCTCAGGTTACGTCGTCTGTGTCTCACGGCTGGTATACGCTTGATCCCTTTTGTGCCTTTTGGCCTTTCTGCCCCGACCCCGGCCCCCTCACTGACGCTGCTCTCTGTCTCCAGCTCTGTGGCTTTGTGGGGCCTCTCCAAAAAACGGCCACTTGCTCTGCAGCGTGAAGCCCATGGGCTGCGGGGGGAGCCCGGCCTGGAGCAGCCCTTCTGGGTGTCGTCGGTGGCAGCCCTGCTCAACACAGACCTTGTGGCCACAGGTGAGTGCCCTGTGCGGCAGAGAGGAGGGAGTCCCCGGACGGGCCGGCGCTGGTGCTCACCATCTCCCTGCCCTCCAGGCTCCCACAGCTCTTGTCTGCGGCTCTGGCAGTGCGGGGAGGGCTTCCGGCGGCTTGACCTTCTCTGCGACATCCCCCTGGTGAGCGAGGCTTGAACGCCCAGCCCGTCTGCCACACTCCCCAGGTCCAGTACCAGAAGGGTGCCTCCTCAGAGCAAGGCCATCCATGACATCTCTTTATAGTCCCAGCTCGTAGCACGGGGTCTGGCCGGACCCTCCCTCCTCCCTTCCCCTCTCCCCTCCTCCACTCCCCTCCCTGTCCTGGGTGCTGGGGTTCAAGGCAGGGAACAACGTGGACAGAAGCACAGAAGGCCTGGCCCTGCGATCGTTTCTGCATGGCTGGTGCCAGACTGATGCTAAGCTAGGGTGCGCGGTCTCGGGTGGCCCTAGGGGAGAGTGGCAGGGTCTGTCAGTGACATCTGGTGACAGCGCAGAACTTGGGTCAATGGTGATGGTCATGGGGTCTCTAGGGCCCCACAGCCAGGAGCCAGACCCTGGGCCACTCGATGTCCATTGTCATCTTTATCCTCGTGAAATTGCTACGAGGCTGGCGCTCTGCGTACCCCTGTCTCGGCCATGGGGAGGCTGAGGCCTTGAGGGGTAAAGGGCTGGCCCAGGTGGCAGGAGGCAGAGCAGGGACTGAACCCAGGCCAGGTGAGGCCAAGCCCTTGACTGCGATGCTCCGGCTGTGCCGCGGGGGTCTGTTCTCATGTCCATCTTCATTGTCCCTCCCGTTTCTCAGGTGGGCTTTATCAATAGCCTCAAGTTCTCCAGCGCTGGGGACTTCCTCGTGGCTGGGGTGGGGCAGGAGCACAGGTATGAGGCACCTCTGGAGGGGCGAGGGTGGGGCAGGGTGGGGCTGGCTGGGCCCTGCCTGGGAGTCGGGGTAGAGCTGCACCCGGCCTCAGCTTCTCCTCTTGCCCCCCGCAGGCTGGGCCGCTGGTGGCGAATCAGAGAGGCTCGGAACTCTGTCTGCATCATCCCGCTTCGGAGGGGTCCCAGGCCCACGGCCGCGGGCTCCTAACCTTCTCATCCCCTTTATTTAAGTCCTTCCCAGGCCACGTCCTTCCCTTTTTGTATTAAAAGCCTCTCTTTTGGGCCTTGTCTCCTGTAGCTTCTTGGGTGGGGAAGGAACGGGCAGAGGGACTGTGGGTTGGAAAAGGCCGGGGCAAGGGGGTGGGATTGGGGGTGTGGGGGGGCGGTGCCAAGCCTGACGGTCTGTCTGTCCTGCCCCTCTCTGGCCTGAGGGCTTTCTGCCCTTTTTTAGGGAGCTCGAAGATGGAGCCCTCAGCTGGCTCCTGGCTCCTAGTCCCTGAGTGTCCTCTGTGACATTAGGCCATTCCCCACCCTCTGCTCTGGGACAGTAGGGGTCAGAAGCTAAGCCCCCTGTCCAAGTGCGTGTCAGAGCTGAGACGACAGCCAGGCCTCCAGGTTGGGCTGCCCTGCCCCCCTCGGGCCAGGTCGGACTGCCTGGGAGATGAGGGCCCACGTCGGGAATGGCTCTGCCCCTGGCCTAAGTGACAGCCAGGCTGCATGACCCGACCCTGCCAGGTAAATGTGTCAGAGGAACGTGCGCTGACCTGGTTTCATCTTGAGGCGAAGAGGCAGGCGGGAGGGACAGGGGCGCCCTACGGCCTCCTCTGGGAGCGAGTGGGAGGGTCAAGGATGCCACGCCGACGTTTTCCTCACCCTGCGAGCCTGTGCTTCGCAAGGGGCAGTGTGGTCCCCTCAGGGGAGGAAGCCACAGGGCTGCCCGGCTGCCCCGTGCTCACGGGCCTCCCCCTCGAACAGACCTGCTCCCGCCTTCATCTTCCCGGCTCCAGAGGGTCCGATTCACAGACCGCACCCCCGAACATCCTGTTACGGATCAGAAGATGCTGACAGAAATGCCCCTTAACATGGGAACACTTTTCCTATTAGCACTTTCCCAGTTCAAAATTGAACAAAAGAATTTCTCCTATGACTTCTATGCTCAACCCTGGTCAGCTGAGACTTCCTTGGTATAGATGGAGTCTCATTGCTTGTGATAGTTGCGGTAAAAAACACAATATACCATCTTAACCGTCTTGTAAGTGTGCATTTCAGTGGTTTCGAGGCTATTCACGTGCAGTGGATCCCCAGGACTTTTTCATCTTCCTCTGAAACTCTATAGTCATTAAACACTAACCACCCCCAGTCCCTGGTGCCTGGTCCCCGGTTCCTGGCGACCACCATTCTCCTTTCTGTTTCTATGGCTTTGACTGCTTCGGATCGCTCACGTAAGTGGAATCACACAGTGTTTGTCTTTTGGGGTCTGGCTTATTTCACTTAGCTTAATGTCTTCAAGGTTCATCCACATGGCATGTGATAAGATTTCTTTCCTTCTTAAGCTGAATCACATTCCAGCGCATGTGGATACCACATTTTATTTATCCGTTCTTTGGTCAGTAGTCCTTTGGGGTGACTCCACCTCTTGGTTATTGTGCGGCGTGCTGCTGTGAACATGCGTGTGCAAATATCTTTGAGAACCTGCTTTCGAGGATATATACTCACGAGTGGTATTGCTGGATCATATGATGGTTCTGTTTCAATGTTTTGAAGAACTGCCATAACTGTTTTCTATAGTGGTTCCACCATTTTGTAAATCCACCAACAGTGCTGAGAGTTCCAGTTTCTTTTTTTTTTGATAGGTGTTCTAAGGAGTGTGCGGTGGTGTCTCGCGGTGGTTTTGATTTGCATTTTACTAGTGATTCGTGATGTTGAGCATCTTTTCATGTGCTTTTTGGTCATCCGCATATCCGGAGAAATGTCTGTTTAAGTTCTTTGCCTATTTTTTGAGTCGGTCGTTTTTTGTTGTTGATTGAGTATATCCTTTTTGGTGTTTGCTGAGATTCTTGAATCTATAAATATATGACTTACACCAAATTTGGGAAGTGTTTAGCCTTTATTCAAAAAGTTTTCTATACCAA
>NW_024349803.1:22134413-22138826 GCF_902729225.1 Pteropus medius | reverse complement strand
AGAACCTTCTGTGTGTAAAGCAGATGTGCTAACCACTACACTATGGAGCCCCTGCCCCATCCCGCCCTGTCTTTAGTACTTTACAATGTCACTCTATTTTCTTCTGGCTTCCATTGTTCCTGGTGACAACTCATCTGTCATTTTAATCCTTCTTCCGCTAGATATAGTGTAACCCGTTTCTCCGGTTTTTAAAGATTTTTAAAAATCTTTTTCAGCCATTTCACTGTTGTGCTCGTATGTGGTTTTATTTGTATTTTCACGTTTGTATAATTTTCGACCTGTCTTTGAGTTTAATGATTCTTTCTTTTGGTACCCTATCCAGTGAATTATTTATTTTGGATATTTTTCAGTTTTGGAATTTTTACTTAGTTTTCATTCTGTTTTTTGAGTTTCTATTTGTCTGCTAAAGTCCTCCATTTTCCTACTTATTTTGTCTGCCTCTTCCTCTAAATTCGTTGTCCATTGTATTTATATTTATATCATGTTAGTTATTTCAAGGCTCTTGTCTATTAATTCCAACATGAGTCATCTATGACCTGCTTCTATTGACTTTTCCTTCTGATCACATGTCACGTTTCCCTCCTTCATGTGTCTCATTTTTTAAGTTGTTTGCCAAACACTGGATAAAAGCAGTAGAGACTGAAGGAGGTCATTTTTTCAGCTAATCGGGAGTTCAGTTGAGCTGGGACTGGGTTGCCACTTTATAGGCTGTTGATTTTTGCATTTGTTATTTATGTTTTTGGTGTCATCCAGAAAATCACCGCCAAGACCAATGTCAAGGAACATTTTTCTTATGGTACCTTCTAGGAGTTTTATGGTTTCAGATCTTATGTTTAAGTCCTTAATCCACTTTAAGTTGGTTCTGTGATTGTATAAGATGGGGTCCAATTTCATTCTTTTGCTGTGAGTATCCAGTTTCCACGGCACCATTTATTGAAGAGACTCTCCTTGCCCCATGATGTATTCTTAGCTCCCTTGTCAAATACTAGTTGACTATATAAGTGGAGATTTATTTCTGGACTCTCAAGTCTGTTCCATTGATCCATGTGTCTCTTGTTAAGCCAGTACCATGCTATGTGGATGACTCTAGCTTTGCAATATGGTTTGAAATCAGGAAGTGTGATGCCTCCACCTTTGTTCTTTTTCAAATTTGCTTTGGCTATTTCTGGGTCTTTTGTGGTGCTATATGAATTTTAGGATTGTTTTTCTATTTCTGTGAAAAATGCCGTTGGAATTTTGATAGGGATGCATTGAATCTATAGATGGATTTGGGTGGTATGGACATTTTAACAATATTAACTCTTCTGAATCATGGGACATCTTTTCATTTATTTGTATGTTCTTCAGTTTCTTTTATCGATGACTTACAGTTTTCACCTCTTTGGCTAATTTTACTCCTGAGTATTTTATTGTTTTTGATGTTGTTGTAAATGAGATTGTTTTCTTAATTTCTCTTTCCAATAGTTTGTTGTTAGTATATAGAAATGCAACTGATTTTTGTATATTTATTTTGTACCTGAAATTTTACTGAATTTATTTATTACTTTTCACAGTTTATTGGTGGAGTCTTTAGGGTTTTCTATATTTAGGGTCATGTTATCTGCAAAGAGATAACTTTATTTCTTCCTTTCCAATTTGGATGACTTTTATTATTTTTTTCACCTAATTGCTCTGGCTAAGACTTCCAGTACTACGTTGGATGGGAGTGTGGGTATCCTTGTCTTATTCTTGATCTTAGGGGAAAAGCTTTCAACTTTTTCACTATTGAGTATGATGTTATCTGTGGACTTGTCATATATGCCCTTTATTATGTTGAGGTTTATTTCTTAGCTACCAGATTTGTTGAGTTTTTATCATGAAAAGATTTTGAATTTTGTCAAACGCTTTCTCTGTATCTATTGAGATGACCATGTGAATTTTATCCTTCGTTTTGCGAATGTGGGATATCATGTTTATTGATTCGAGTATGTTGAACTGTCCTTGCATCCCATGGATAAATCTCATCTGCTCTTGGTGTATGATCCTTATAATTTGCTGTTGAATTTGGTTTGCTAGTGCTTTGTTAAGAACATTTATATCTACGTTCTTCAGAGATATTGGCCTGTCATTTCCTTTTCTTATACCGTCCTTATCTGGCCTTAGTATCAGGGTAATGCTGTTTTTATGAAATGAGTTTGAAAGTATTCCCACCTCTTTAATTTTTGGGGGGAGTTGAGAGAAAGATTAGAATTAATTCTTCTTTAAATGTTTCGTAGAATTCACCAGTAAAGCCACCAAGTCCGGGCCTGGTGGGAGATCTTTAATTACTACTTCCATCTCCTTACTTGCTATTGCTCTGTTCAGGTTTTCTATTTTATCATGATTCAGTCTTGGTAGGTTGTATGCTTCTAGGAATTCATCCAATTTTTCTGGTTATCAACTCGTTGGCATTTAGTTGTCTATAGTAATCTCTTATGTTCCTTTGTATTTCTGTGGTATCAGTTGTCATGTTCCTTCTTTCATTTTTTATTTATTTGAGTCTTTTTCTTAGTCTAATTAAAGGTTTGTCAATGTTGTTTATCTTA
The DNA here is from genome assembly GCF_902729225.1 of Pteropus medius. Taxonomy (NCBI): domain Eukaryota; kingdom Metazoa; phylum Chordata; class Mammalia; order Chiroptera; family Pteropodidae; genus Pteropus; species Pteropus medius. The sequence goes on along the minus strand of NW_024349803.1, from coordinate 22,136,262 downwards.
ATTTTATGAATATTTTCTATTTTTGTGGTCTCCAGTTTATCTTTTTCTGCTCTAATCTTTTTTATTTCCTTCTTTCTGTTAACTTTGGGTTTCATTTTATTTCTAGTTTTTGAGGTGTAAAGTTAGGTTATTTATTTGAGATCTTTTTTCTTAACGTATTCATTTATTGCTGTAAAATTCTCTTTGAGAACTGCTTTTGCTGTATTCCATAGTTTTGGTATATTGAGTTTCTATTTTTGTTTCAAGATATTTTGTAATTTTCCTTTTCAGTTTTCTTTGATTCACTTGTTCAGAAGTATATGTTTAGTTCCCACATATCTGTGATCTTTTTAGTTTTCCTCTTATTATTGGTTTCTAGTTTCATATCATTATCAGAAAAGATACTTAGTATGATTTAAATCTTAAATTCATTAACACCTATTTTGTGACCTATCATATGATCTATTCTGGAGAATGTTCTATGTGCACTTGAGAAGAATGTATATTCTGGGACTGTTGGATTAAGTATTCTGTATATATCTTAGGTATATTTGGTTGAAGTCCAATTTTTCCTTATTAATCTTCTGTCTAAAGAATCTATCCGTAGTTGAAAGGGGGGTGTTGCAGTCTCCTACTCTTACCGTATCATCGTTTATGTCTCCCTTCAGATCCGTTAGTAGTTGCTTAATATATTTAGGTGCTCCCATACTGATTGTGTATATCTGCAAATCATTATAGCCTCTTGATGAATTGACCCCTTTATCATTATAGAAAGACCTTCTTTGCATCCTGTTAGTTTTTTACTTGTAGTCTATTTTGTCTGTTATAAATATAACTACTCACGCTCTCTTTTGGTTTCCATTTGCATGGGATATATTTTCCCATCCCTTCATTTCCAGTCTGTGTGTGTCCTTAAAGCTGAATGAATCTCTGGCAGGCAGCATAGAGTCGTTGTGTTTTTTTCATAATTCCTTTAGCCACTCTATGTCTTCGAATTGGAGAATTTAATCCATTTACACTTAAAGTACTTATCGATAGGGAAGGATGTTCTGATGCCATCTTGTTATTTTGTGGCTGTTTTGTAGACCCTCTCTTCCTCTCGTGCTGTCTTCCTTTGTGGAAGTATGTTTTTCTGTAGCGGCATGCTTTCATTCCTTTCCTTCATCTTTTATCTTTTGCGTATCTGATTTTTGTTCTGTGATTGCCATGAAGTTGGCCTCACAGGTGGGTCTTCAGAGGACTGAAGCAGGCAGAGGTGGGGAGGTCCCCAGCTAATATCTGGGGCCTGTGACTAGTGTCTTTTGCGTATGTCAGAGGTAAGAACAGAGCAAAGAACTTCCGCAGTGGCTGCCCTTCACCCATCTGATTGTGGCCTTGAGTCCATCAGGGGCAGAAGAAGACAGGAGAGCAGTTGAGCCCTTTGGAACCTGAGATGGAAGCCCCAGCTCATCCTGGGGACCTCACAGAGTTCCCTGGTCATTGTTGGGATGGGTAAGCAATTAGACTCTTCTCTCCTAAGGTGATCATTGGTAGCAGCTTGGTGTATGTACCCCTCTTCCCCTTTATATGCATTTACAACCTATATGTATAATTATGTATCTTGATGGTTTTATTTACTAAATGGGGTCATAACGATCAGCAACTTTTTCACTTATAAATACATTTGGATATACTTCCTCATCAGTACATATAGATCAAATTCTTTATTTTTAACAATTATGTGCTCTTCTATACTATGAATGAACTATAAATCAAATCAATCCACAATTTTACTAATTGGAGATAGTACTAATTGCCATCTTTATACACCTTTACATGAATGCGACAGTATGTCTGGTATCTTGTTTTTGTAGTCAGGGCTTTGGCCATT
>NW_024349803.1:22032370-22132960 GCF_902729225.1 Pteropus medius | reverse complement strand
TTCTTGCAAGATCCCAGAAAACCGAAATGTGCCGCCCACTAGTAAGCCGGAAGTCGTGAAGATCCAGGCCTGGTGGCGGGGCACGCTGGTGCGCCGGACGCTGCTGCACGCGGCGCTCAGGGTTCTCGTCATCCAGCGCTGGTGGAGGCAGATCATGCTGGAGGCGCAGCAGAAGAGGCGGCGGGCGGCGCTGGAGACCTTCACGCGGAGGGAGTGGGCAGCAGTCAAGCTGCAGTCCTGGGTCCGCATGTGGCGCATCCGTCTGCGCTACTGCCGCCTGCTCCACGCGGTCCGCATCATCCAGACCTACTGGAGGTGCCACTCCTGCACTTCCCGAGGTTTCATCAAGGGCCAGTACAGAGTCACGGCCGACCAGCTGCATCTTGAGATAGAGATCCTGCTGGGCTCAGGGCCTTGCATTGTGACGGAGTGTATTCCCCTCCCAACAAAGTAGTGAAGTGGTCTTTTCCCAGCCTCTCTCTGTTGGACAAGCTCCAGGGGGTCAGGGCAAATGACGGCAGATGCTTAGTATCCCAGGTGCCAGCTCTGAGGAGTTGGCAGGGGTTGTCCGAGGCCCTGAGATTATCTGAGGACAAGGATTCTGAGCCCTTGTCCAGACTGAGCAGAGACTGTTTGGCCATGCCTGCCATAGGCAGGAAAGTCAGGGGTACAGATCCGCCATGTGGCCAACTCAGGGAGCATCACTCATGTTTGGTCCAGGTAAACGGTGCCTCTCTCCAAGGTTGTGGATAATGGAAGTCTTAGGGGCAGGTGACGGGCAGTGGCAACGCAGCACATTTGCCAGGAATTCACCCACGTACGTCTAGTTGCCCATGATTGAGAAAAGCCTACCCTCCCCAAGCTCTGGGATCCTGGCTCCTGTTGATTTGTAAACCGGCCTCCCTACATTCCGGGTAAGGAGAGACTGAAGGAAGAGACACACCACTCCAGATCGATAGGTGGCAGGGACCTCTGACAGTCCTTTCCTGTGAAAAGCTGCCACCTGCGGTGGGATCGGGGCCTAAGTGATGATAAAGGGCCAATTAAGAGGTCAAGGTCAGGCTGCCCTTCTGCCCATCTGGGCACCGCCTTCCCATGGTCTCCTGCAGACAGAGAGGGATCTGGGGTCTTGGGCTAATCTCCATCAACGTTGCCAGCTCAGAAGCCTTTTCTCAGGCACCGTTCCACCTATGCTGCCCTGACGGGCCGGTCCCTCAGCTCACCGGCAGAGGTTCTGAGATGCAGCCCAGAGGTCTCGGGCTCCAGCTCTCTGTCTTGCACTGGGGCGTGAGCTCTATTTCCTGCCCTGTCTGTGTCACACTCAGGTCCTGGTCTCTCCTGTCTCCTCTCCTTGCCTCTTTCGCTCTCCTGTTCAGTGTCTCAGAATAAAGAACAAAGACTGTGGAGCCAGGCCGGCTGCGGTCAGACCCCTGTCCCCGCCCCCGCCCCCTCCCCCCCGCTGTCATGTGGCCATGGACGTGCCATTTTCCCTCCCCTTGGCCCCAGCCTCCTGAGCTGTGAAGTTGGGCTGATGATCCCCGCTTTTCAATGTGAACATCGAATACTATACAAATTCAGCACCAGCAACAAAACGAGGAAAGGGGGCTGCACCTAAAACCTTAAAAACTGGCGGCCAAGGGGAAACAGCAAAATTCGGGGCGGAGTGGCAGCCCACCGTGCACAGCAGGGTGTGCTCATCATCACTGGGGTGCTGCTGGCCCCAGGCCCTCAGTGGACAGGGAATATCTGTGTCACATACACACAAGCACACACACTTATACCTATCACCGATGTGTATTAAAATGGATGAGTTCACACTGAGACTTCAATCTCAATCTAAAATCAAAGTTTTTATATTTCTATCCTATTTCCAAGATTAAGAAATTATTGTTAATAAGTTTTCTCTCATTATCCTTAATAAGTGTTCTTATTTGATCTCTCCTGTAAACTAATCTTTCATGGCTGCTACTGGCCTCTTTCCCACGCAGACACTGTCCCCACCCTGCTTGAGCTCTGACACCCTGTTGGGCCATCACCCTCTTCATGTAGCTCAGGCTCCCGCTTCCCATATTGGTCACTGTCCCGTGTGAATGCTGCTGTCACCCAGCTTGGGCTAACAGGACATGTCAGGGTGCCCTCCGCAGATGTTCTTGCTGTGCTCAGGTTATGACGCTAGCACCAAGGATGCCCTCCTCCCCCTGCGATGCCCCTTACCGCCATGACCTTGGACCCCCTCTTAATCCCACCTGGCTCTGACTCTGTGCCAGCAGGCCCCTGCGTGGACTTCTCCCTCGTCAGGGTTCCGCGCCTGGAAGACCTCTGATGTCAACACCTTCCTCACCCGGGATCCACACCCCACGCTGTGCCATGGTGCCTAGCCCCCCCCTACACACACACAGTGCACCTATGATGCACCGTCCAGCCTAATGAGGCTAAAGGCTTTCAAAATGAATTGTTCAGGAAGGGAAGGATGGAAAATGATGTTGAAAAGAAGAGGAAACTAAGTTTTCAACTAAAAAAATAAAGACAAGCTATCTGCAGAAGAAAATGTTCAGTCACTGGCTAAAATCTGCTTTCATGTTTTCACCCCAAATCTCTAGGACACATGACCACAAAGAAAACTCAGAAAACGTCCTAAGAAAATGGGTCAAAATGTTTGAGCACAGGCTTGGGTCTTTCTCTGTCACTATAAATTCTTAGGAATAATGGAGTACATTTATATATTTTTAAAATCTCTAATAGAACTTAAAAAATTAGGAACTTCAGTGGACAGAAGTCATGTGGACTCTTTTTAAAAGAAGATGCGAAAAAACTGAAAATCAGAGCTCTAAAAAATCTTGGAGCGTGGACATGCAGCCTCCCTCCCGGCTTGCAGGCAGCCAGCCGGTCCAGGAAGGCGGGGGCCATGGGCTACCACGGGGCCTGGGAGGAACATACTTACATGAAGAGCAGCCGACTCTCCAGCTGAGCCATGCAGCTGGCGAGAGAGAGGCCCTGTCTCCAGGGAGGAGCTGTGACTGAACTTGGAGGAGAGGCAGGGCTGGGTACCATGTGACCCTCTTGCACAGAAAGACCCCTGCCCAGGAGACCATCTACTGACAGCCCGCATCTCCCCTGCAATCTGTGGAGTCAGTGACATGACACAAATCAACAGGCAAAGAGGATATTTCAAAACAAAGATGAACTCCCAGCCATGAATCCCCAAGCTTTGAAGGAAAACGGCGTGAAAAAGCGCCCCTAAACTCAACAAGCAGAGACGCGGCGGTCAAGACCGAGAAGGCAATTTGAAGAAGTGAAATCAATGTTCTCCTTGGGTGGGAGGAGACATCCCAGCCATGAAAGAACACCCTGCTATTAAAAATAGCCACTTATAAATCTTAGAAAGGAACGATGTTAAAATTAAAACTTGATAGATGGGTTGAATAGCAGAAGAGAAGTAACCGAAGTACAGATGAGTGAGTGGAAAGTTGGATGTGAGGAGCTCTCCTGGAATGCAGCACAAAAGGGCAGAAAAACGAAAAGGTTAAAAAAAAAAAAAAAGAAAAAAAAAGAACAGCGCATTGATCCAGAAAGTTCCGGTCACGGTTGACTCAGTGTTCCCGAGAAAGGAAGTACAGACGCGGGGTGCAGAAAGTCTCGAAGCATTAGCGAGTTGCCCAGAGATTAAAGAGAAGCAGTTGCCCCCCAAAGGTGAAGGAAAACAGACGGCACTCCAAACAGAGGGGGAAAAAAAATTAACAAAGCTTCCCACTAAGGAATGTTTCAGATCGATGTCAGTTTTCTCGGCAGCAAGGAGGGAGGCGAACGAGATTTTCCTAGAAAAAATACGTACATTTCGATAACAATATGTAATCTATCTCAGAGGAGACCAGTGTGAGAGGTTGCTGGGGGCAGTGGGTGGAGAAGAGAAAATGGGCCTAAAGTTCTTACCTGATTTTAGAAGAGATAGATATCGATTTGCTCCAAGAACTCTACCATGTAAAATAAAATACGCGTGAAAATTTGAGTGAGCTCTAGAAAGGAAAGGAATAAGATGCGTAACTTCTATATAGATTAGACATTCTGTTCAGGTAAAACGAATCGAAAAGACAGTGAGTCCAAAAAATTAGAGATCCGTTTTGACATCACGCGAAGCAAGTCTGAGAGCACACACAGCCCAGGCCTGCTGTGGCAGCTGCGTGATGCCATCATGGAAATAAGCTGCCGTTTTCCCACCCCCGTCCCTCACCCTCTTAAGGAGATAACCCTTGTCCTTGCTCTCGACACAGTCATCAGAGTGCCGGCCATCACGACTACATTTCAGGGGAAAAGTTAAGACAAGATGGCAAAAGGACCCATTGGAGTCCTATAAGATCGTCCTGAAAGACCCATCCAGTGACATCTCGTTGACCAACAAATACCACGTAACCACTCTAGCTGCAAGGGAGACTGAGAAATGTCAAGGCCGATAAAATCGGTGTCCTTTCGGTGAGGAAGACGTGGGGCGTGGATATGGGTAAGCAACTCACAGCGTCTGCCACAGTTTCTAAAACGGTAGAAGGGAAAACATACACCAACCTCAAAACACACCGAAAACTCGATCTAATAAAAGACAGAAAGAAAAAAGAGACCCTTAGAAAATATGATGGTTTTAAAGCAGAAAATAAGATGGCAATAAATCCACAAATATTAGGAATCGATGAATGTAAATAGATGACCTATTAAAAAACACTCTCTTATTGGTTAAACAGATCTCGCTTGTGGCGGATGCGGAGATACAGCACCCAGACTCCCCCAGCAGTGCAGCCCGCAGCTGTCAGTCAGCCTTTGAGCGGTCACTTCAGCTGCCTTGGCTCCTCCCTAAGCTCTGACAGCAAGGACACGGGCAGTGGGAACGCGAAGGAGCCAGCCACCTAGGCAGGGAACCCAGACTCTCGAACAAGCCACCGCTGTGGTGCCGCCATCCCCTCTCAGCTCATACCTGTGGGCTTAAGGGAACCCCTTGGCGTAGAGGGAAATGTGTGAGCCTGATTTACAGGTTGTGGAGCCGAGTATGTGGATGCCCTCCCCAGAGAGCAGCTGACCCACAGCCTCACTCAGGGATAGCTGTGGAAGGAGCTGGTGAGGAAAAGTCTTCTCAATGGGCAGCTTCAGGCTGTGCGTCCACTTCGTGTGGACAGAGAAGCGAGCGGCCTGAGACAGGATACGCAGGGACTTTTCAGCATCGGCGAATGGTTGACTCTCGGTTTCCTGGAAACGCTGACGAATAATACGGTGAATAACCATAAGCTTTAAGCTCTTTATATTTTCATAAACTTTGTAGATTTGTGCAACTAAGCTTTTTTTCCCCAGTCCACATGTGATTTCTCCATGATGAATTTTATCACATCTTAGCAGATTCCACTCCCGGGGGCACTGAATTAGTGTTTTCTCAACTTCTTCAACAAATATTTGTATTTGTTTCACACGGACTATTCATAGAGCCTAAATTCTTCAGTCACTCCAAGCTTGGCAGTCACCCTTCCATGAACAACAGCTGGACCGTATTGGTAGCATCTGTCAACTCATCAAGAGCCAAGGAAAAACACTTGAAATCATTTGGCTTGTTTTAAACGGACTCCTGATTTGGTTCCAAATGTCACCAACGCCTGAAGCAGCTATTCTCACTGAAAGGCTAATAGGGTTAAGTTTATTTTCTCGGGACGCATTTTTTTTTCAGCTGCTACAATTAAACATGATTTAATTAACTCACCACTAGTAAACATCTTTTCTTGCTTGGCTAACACATGAGCGATGGGGAAACGTCTTCTGCTGGCAGACTCATTTTCATTTTTTATCTTGTGGGGAAAGTCTGCTGTGATGAGATTTGAAGTTTGACATTTCTGAATTTTATGTTCATTGCTTTCCTGTGAGTTAGGAACAGCGCAGACTGAACGGTCTGATACCTTTCAGCACAGCTACGGTGTCATTGCCTAACGAACACAACGCTTTGCCATTGTCTCAAAAGTGCGACATGTAAAGTCTACCTTCCTCCTCTTTCCTTGCCCTGACATGACGGATATGTACTGGTCATAAAAAATGAGTCACAGCACAGCGATGCATGTGGCATTCGAAACACTGTTTAGTTACAGCTGGACCAGTGTGATGTTGTGTGCTCAGCAGCAGTGACAATGACAAGTGCCACATATAGTCTCTGTCACAACCACTCACATTTGTCATTGTCCTGCAAATGTGGCCACGGACAGCATACAAACCATCCAGGCTGGCTGTTTTCCAATAAGATTTTATTTATGAACACTGAAATTTGAATTTCTTATCATTTTCATGTGTCGTGAAATATTATTCTTTTGAGTTTTTTCGACCACTGAAAAATGTCAAAGCCATTCTTTGCAGGATGAACAAAAACGGGCAGTTGGCTGGATTTAGCCCAGAGGCTATAGTTTGCCAACCCCAGCCCTAAATCGATGCCCGTCACATGGTGCTGAGTCCCTAACAGGTAGAACGTATGTGTCTCAGAAGCAGGGTGTAAAAACGGTAGTGCACTTGTGACCACTCCTTACAACTATTCACCTGGGTATTCGGCCCCGGCTCCGTCTGATTTTCTAGGGAGGGAAGGCAGTCATCAGAGGTCACAGTAAGAGTCTCGTTAAACTTAAAGCTATAGCTAAGACCTGGTCGCTTCAGAATAGTTTTGCCAAGAAGCAAGCGAGTCAGGGAAGGAGTCACCGCAGGGGCAGGAATAATGAACCCTCACTGTGTCAGCAGGGACACCCACGAACGCTGCTCAGGTGATTCACATCAGGACCTGAGGCTCCGCTGCCCAGGCGTCATCGGAGACAAACGGTCATGGCCTGAGATGTACACGGTAACCAGAGAATCAGAGCCCTCGTGGGGAGCGAGTAGATCTGCGGGACATAAAGGGGTGTGTCGTACTGTATTCGTGGATAGAGCGGGTTGTCACTCCACAGCTGCTGGGAACACGGGCTGCTGCTGGGCCATTGCTGTGTCCCATACTGGGAACTGCCTTTGGCGCTAGGGAAGAGACTTGACCCCTAGGTTATGGCCTCTCCTAAGAGGAAGCCTGCGGGCGGCGACTGGGCTGTGATTGGGGTCTCGGGTTGAATAGTCCCCTGCCCCCAAAGATATGTTGAAGTCCTAATCCTAGTACCTTGGAAACGGAGTTTTTGCAGATGTGGTCAAGTTAAAATGAGGTGTTTAGGGGGGGTCCTGACCCTTATAAAAAGGGAACATTTGGACACAGACAGGGATGTGCGTGAGGACACGGGGAGAATGCTGCGTGAGGAAGGATCGGAGAGATGAGTCTGTAAGCCAAGCAACGCCCAAGGTTGCCACGGAGCCACCAGGAGCTGGAAGGAAGCAAGGACGGAGCCTTCCCCACGGGTTTCAGAGGGAGCACGGCCCTGCCAAGACACTGACTTTAAACTTCTAGCCTCCCGAGCCATGAGACAGCAAACGTCTGCTGCTCTAAGCCAGGCACTTCGTGATACTTCGTGGCAGCAGCCCTGGCGAACTCCTGTAGCTGGACACAAAGGCCAGGCCCGCCTGCCCGAATTTGGGACAATTCCGAAGGACCACCTCCACTGCCAAACTTCTTGTAGGATCGGCTGAGATCTGCCGTAAATACGTCGTAGGCCGGCTCCTCCCTTCGCTCAGTACTGTATCCCTCACTTCCTTACAAAGCACATGCAACGTGCCATCTCAGAGTCTGTTTTGGGGACCCAATATAAGACAGTGTAAGACAGAGTCTGGCCCACAGGACACTGTCATGGCTGTCAGCCACTCGGGACTCTTCGGTCCTGAATTTCCTCAACCCTACGATACCCTATACAAACAATATGGAGACCCTGCCAAGCTCCCACGTCTGAGACCCAGGGTTAAAGCAACTGTGTCTCACGGGCCAGGGCCTCCAGATGAGGTCAACTCAGGGGTTCTGCTTTGGCCCCAGGTCCTGATCACCCCTGGAGGGGTCAGGCTTGGGCTAGGGACCACTAGGAAGGGCAGAGAAAGGGTCTTTTGTGGGTGACACAGTTCTGGGGCAAGGATCCCAGCTGGACCACGAAGGGGTCTTGGACTCATTCTCAAAATCCACCAGCCAGGACCTCCTGGCCTGAGCAGTGGACGGACAGTGGGCAGAAGAGGCAGCAACGAGACCCTTCGGTGGCGCAGCCTGAGGATTCAGGCTTCCAGGCGGGCCGTCCGGAAAGTCACACTCTGTCTCCCCTTCTCCCTCCCATGCCTTTCCTTCTCTTCCAGCCCCCAGATGCTCTAGCCTCCTCTCAGACCTGGGGATTTTCAGCATTAGCCCACGGCTACCCCCACCCCTACTGGGGCAGAGGGGACAAGGGAAGGGCATGGCAGGCTCTGCCCCAAGGAATGAGGAGAGGGTGGCAGGCCCTGAGGGCTTTGGGCATTCCCAGGGAAGTGGGGCAGGGGTGGGTAGTCCATTCATTCACCCATTCACTACTCATTCAATGAACACTTACTTTTTACCTACTGCATCCTGCGACTGTGCACACTTTGAGGTCACAAATGTGAAAAACGCTCAGGCTCTGCCCTCCAGCAACCAGTGAGCAAACGGAAGACTACAATAGGGTCCGATGAGGGCTGCAGCGAGATCCATAAGGGGGTTCGGGATTTCTCAGGACACAGATCCACCAAGTGACCCCTTGGGAGGCTGCCGAGAGGACAGCCGTGTTAGGGTCTGTACACGGGGGTTACCTAGCCCCAGTGTGGCTGGAGGCAGAAGAAATGACCAAGGCAGGGGCCATCCCAGCACAGCTCACTCCCCACGGACCTGTAGGCTCTGGGCTGGGAGCACATTCAGAGCCCCACTGACCCTCCTGTCTTCTCCGCCCCCAGCCCTCCCCTCGGTAGAAGGAGTCTGCAGAGAACCTCTGGGGGGAGACTCTGGCGGAGGCGGTGCAGACTGGCCGGTGTGGGTGGGGCGGGAGCGTGGAGAGAGACCGCGGAATGCTGGTCCTGCCGTGCCTAGGAATCGCCCCAGAGGTCCCCAGAGGGGTGCTCATGTCTCGTTCCCTGCACTGTGTCTCTCATGCCAGGGGGCGCCAATCATGCTCTCCCCAGGCCCCTTACCCAGCACACGCTCAAATCCACCCCTCGGGTGGTGCTGCCCCACTGCCCCTGAGCCCTGGGGCTCCTCAGCCTCGTTGGCTTGAGTCTGAGCTGGCCCTGGTGGCACTCAAGGCTCTAGTACCTTCACTGTCCTTAGGATCACCACATCCACTGACACCCCAGCCCTTGGGCCTCTTTCCTGTGTGAGTCCCCTCCATCCGGGGCCCCAGCCCCTTTGTTCCCCTGGGCTCCATGGGTGGGGTGCTCCCTGGGAGCACAGAGACCTGAACCCCACCCCCCACCACCACCTCAAACATGCTCATCGGCACGAGGCTCTCTGCATTATAGCCAGCATGGATTATGGTATCGAAATCAACTTTTATTGAGGTATAATTTGCGTATATATGATCATTTGTATCTATTTCAGGTGTACTTTTTTTTTTTTGGACAAGTTTACACACCTGTGTGACCACCATGACAATCGAAATACGGAGCGTTCCATTATCCAGAAAGTTCCCATGCAGGTCCCACCCCAACGTCCAGGCCACCACCGCTGATGCTGGCTGTCCTTCCTGCAGCATGTGGATTCACACAGGGTGCCCTCGTCAGAGTCTGGCGCCTTTGGCTTAGCTGAGTTTTAAAGATTCGGGGTGGAGGTTTCTTGGATATTGTCTAGAAACAGCGAGAATCAGAAGCACCGGAAGAGCAGGCCGATGCTGGAGGCCACGTGGCGTAGTGGCTCAGAGCAGAGCCGAGACCCAACGTCGGCTCCGAGACTGATGAGCTCTGAGACCAGCGCAGGCCACGTGCGGTTTCCGCGCCTCAGTATCCTCATCTGCAAAGTGGGCGAGCGCCATTACGCCACGGCTAGAGCCACGGACGGCAGAGCGTGGTGACCAGGGCCTGCGCGACGCCCCGGGCCCGGCCAATTCCTTTGTCTTCAAACTGACGCTCCTCGCGCCTTCGCTGTCCTTGAGTCGTACCCCGTTATTTCCCGTTCTGTTTTACTCCGTCTCCCCACCCCCTCACCCCGTTAACTTCATACTGACGCCCACCCCCAGAGCTCCACACTGGCCTCACCCAGACCCACTCTACACATTGCATTCATTGTAACCCCTGGGGCTGTGACGCTGAGAAGGGACCAGGCTTATGATGACCAGGTGGGTCAGAGGCCAGGAGCAGGCAGAGGCCACTTGAGCCTGAGCTGGGGGTCCTGGCTGGTCTTGGGGGCTTTCTGGGTTTTCTGGCCTGTGTGGGTCCTGCTCTCCCAGGGGTCCGATAACTAGGTGGCCTACAGAGAGGCCAGACGTAGGAGGTTCAGCCGCAAGGCCATTTACTCTGTTCCAATCCCACCAGCCTCATCCCAGATGACTATCGCTAATTTTCGTGTATATTTTCCTAACTCCTACCCTCTTTAAAACTAATGCCTTTACAACACATGTGTATAAATATATGTTCATGCTGAGTTCATCCTGATTTGATGAACTTGCTAATCTTGTACACCCTTCTAAATCGGTACCCAGAGCGCATGCTCATTCTTCCCCGTTGTTATTGGGTTCGCCATTGTGTAAATGAATTGAAATTCATTCACCGAATACCTGGCAGGCATTCATGAGTATCGCTGTATGCATTTGTGGTCAATGGATCAGTATTTGGGGCCTTCTTTGTAGCCAGAACTCTGGCCCTCCTGGCAGGAAAGAAGGGACAGGTCTCCCAGGTTTTCCTTAGAAGGAGTTCTACTGTTGGGAGAAGTCCCCGTGCCTGAGTCACAGGTGCCCTTATGACATCATGGTTCTCCCCTCCTCCTCTCTCACTTCCAGAGCTGTGGCCCGAGGAGCATGGACCCGAGAGCGATGGGAACATCTAGCCCCTAACCATGGGTAATTTAGTGCAGAGCTGAGGGGTTTTGACCACCCACCCCCGGTCATGGGCATTTGATGTTTTGTAAGAGACGGATCCACCCGGGCTTTCTGCGAGGGCAGCACGTTTCCCATAGTTCCTTCCGGATGGGATCCCGCATCCGTGTCTGCGGTTCGAGGAGAGGCCAGGAAGCCGAGTGTGTGCTTGACTTGGCACCTCGTGGTGGGGAGAGCACTTTGACTTTCTCCCACGTTTTTCTCTCTAGATTCTGATTACACAGGGATAGCAAACCTTCCCAATTATACTCAGAGAGAATGATGAAATCACGTTGATGGCACAGAGCGGGAAGGAGCAAAAGCGAGGAGTGACTCCACCCACGCCAGAGCCGCTGCCCTCCCCACCCTCCGTGGGTAGACGGGGCCAGACTCTGCTCTTGGGGAGAGCCTTGACTCGTGACTTCTCTGACCCTTGCGGTCCAGTGGAGTGGCCCAGAGGGCTGTGGCCATGCCGTTTATTGTCTAGAGATGCTTCAGTGAGTCAAAGCGGCCTTAACATTATACCAGGACAAGAGGTGGAAACCCAGGGTGTGCCAGGCAAATTGGGCTGAAGGACCACCAGACACAGAGCCGGAATGAGCAGAGACTGACTCCCTCCCGGCTGCTCTTTCCCCGTCTCCTCCTCAGCCTGAGAGATGTGGGTCTGGCCAAGGTGTGTGGACGGTGCCAAGTAGGGGGCCAAAGAGTGTGAACCCAGACCCCACAGGGTTGGGAGCCATAAGGTGGGGACTGCGTTTAGGGACACAAAGGCCAGTGTACAGGAAGACTAGCTCTAGCAGTGTGTGTGCGGTGTGTGTGTGTGTGTGTGTGTGTGTAACTGTGCCGATGTATGTGTGAACTGGTGTTTAAGCTCTTATTCAAGTGCATGAAGTTGAGGAACTTTGTAATATTTTGGTGAGGCAGAGGGGACACAGCTGGTCGCAGGTTTAACCTGAAGTCAGAGGCAAGGGGTGGGGGGAAGGGCGGTACTTTTCCAGAAGATGGGAGGGGCCGGGAGAGAAGTGACATGGATCTCAGGTAGACGGTCAGATCCGGGTGAAACGTGTATCTGTCTCACCTCTAGATAATGGTGTGTACCTTGCTCTAGAATGGCCAGCGAAGTCCACGTGGACCCAGGTGAGGTTGCAGGGGCAGGTGTCCCTCCACTTTACAGATGGAGACCCCGGGACTCAGAGGGCCAGATGACGTGTCCGCGTCCATTAGGTAGAGAACGGCATAAGCAGGACGCTTGCAGCCGTTGCCAACAGCTCTCCTGAACAGATGAAGGGGTGATAACGGTGGAGGATCCGGGCCCCTTTCTGGCCGAAATGTATGCGCTTCCTAAGTGTCCCTTTTTCTCTTACAAGGCTCCAAGGGAGTTAAGATCACCATGACGCAAGAGGAGGCGGCAGTGTTCATCCAGGCCTGGTGGCGTGGCACGCTGGTGCGCCGGACGCTGCTGCACGCGGCGCTCAGGGCCTGCATCATTCAGCGCTGGTGGAGGCAGATGCAGGCGAGACGGCTGGAGAAGAGGCGGCGCGAGACTCTAGATTCGTATACACGGGACGAATGGGCCGCGGTCAGGCTCCAGTCCTGGGTCCGCATGTGGCGCATCCGCCTTCGTTACTGCCGTTTGCTCCACGCGGTCCGCATCATCCAAGTGTACTGGCGCTGGCACATTTGCCACACCCGGGGCTTTATTCAGGGCCATTACGACATCAAAGAAAACCAACTGAATCTTCAACTTGAAATCTCTTTGGGTTCACAGGCTTGTAGGGTGCAGCAGTGCATAGCCCTTCCAATAAAGGAGTGATCGGGTCTGTAGTATCTGCGTCCCCAGCGCTGTCAGATTTATTTCAAGGAGGTCATCGAGCTAATGACGTGGCATCGCATAAATCAGCTCTGAGGAAGCAGCAGGGGTTGTCCGGGGTCCCGTGTGGGAGAGGATTCTGACAGCGGGGTGCTGGATGAGCAGGGTCTGTGATTGATTAGCAATGCCTGCCGCCAGTGGGGGCGCAGGGGTTGCAGGGCCAAGTCCCACAACTCCAGGGAGCCTCCTTCACGGTGTGGTCTGCCGTGCATGGCACGGTCTGCTCCGTAGTTATGCAACATGGAGTGCTTTATTGTCTTTTGCTGTCCCCACCCTAACCCCTCCACTCCCGCCAATTTTTAAAATACACTATTTAAGACTTTTTGGTAAAATATACATAATGCAAAATTTACCATTTTAACCATTTTTAAGTAAGTGGCATAGTGATCAGAGATGCACATTGCTCGCAAAATGATCACCCCACTAAATCTAGTACCCCTCTTCCCCCTTACATATTTATTACATTATTAACCATCTTCCCCATGCTACACTCCACATCTCTATGTCTATACTGCAGCTATCCATTTGTACCGCTTAATCCCTTTGCCTTTTTTTGCCGTCCCCCCAACCCACCTCCCATTCACTAGCCCTCAGATAGTCTCTGTAGCTATGAGTTCGTTTCCACCCTTGGTGTTGTTTATTTTGTTCTTTAGATTCTACATATACGTGAAATCATGTGATACTTGTTTTTCTCTGTCCCACCCGTTTCGTTCAGTGCAATACCCTCTAGGTCCATCAAGGCAGTATCTTATTCCATCCCCTTCCTTTTACTCTCCGTGTGTCTTTTAATCTGAAGTGAGTCTCTTGCAGGCAGCATATGTAGGGGTCTTGTTTTCTTAGCCATTCGGCTTCTTTATCTTTTGGCTGGAGCACTTAATTCTTTTCCATCTGAGGTACTTGTCGATAGGAATGTAGTTATTACCATTCTTTATTCCTATTTTTGATACATACTTTTTCTTCTTAAAGAAGTCCCTCCAACGTTTCCTGTAATACTGGCTTGGTGCTGATAAATTCCTTTAGCTTATTTTTGTCTGGGAAGCTCTTTATCTGTCCTTCGACTCTAAATAATAGCTTTGCTGGATAAAGTATTCTTGGTTTTAAATCCTGGGTTTCATCACGTTGAATATTTTGTGCCCAGCCCTTTTATCCTGCATGGTTTCTTTTGAGAAATCAGCTGCCAGTCTTATGGGTGCTTTTCTCTTGCTGCTTTTAAGATTCTCTCTTTGTATTTAACCTTTGGTATTTTAATTATAATGTGTCTTGGTGTGGGCATCTTTGGGTTCCTCTTTCTTGGGACTCCCTGAGCTTCCTGGGGTTGTATTTCTATTTCCTTCACCAGGTGAGGGAAGTTTTCCACCATTATTTCTTCAAATAGCTCTTCAACTTCTTGTTGTCTTTCAGGTACCCCTATGACACAGATATTCTTACATTTAATCGTGTCCCATTGGCCCCTTAAATGATTGTTATAGTCTTGGCTTCTTTTTTCCTGCTGTTCTGATTGAGTGTCCTTGGCTTCTCCATCCTCTATATCGGTGGTCTGATCCTCTTCTTTACCCACTTGTTTATTCCCTCTGACATACTCTTCATCTGAGATAATGTGTTCTTCATTTCTGACCGGTTCCCGTTTATAATTTCCGTTTCCATTTTTATGTATTTTATCTCTTTGTTAAGTTCTCACTGAATTCATCTACACGTCCCCTAAGTTCGTTGAGCATCTTTATAACCCGTGTGTTGAACTCTGCATCTGTGAGATCGCTCGACTCCGTTATATCCGGATCTCTGTTCTCTTCTCTCATATGGTTTCTGCTTCTTTGTCTTCTCATTTTGGCTGCCTTTCTGTGTCTGTTTCTATGAACTAAGCAAAGCTCCTAAGTCTCCCAGTTTTATAAGCATGGCTTGTGTAGTAGGTGTCTCGTGGCACAGTCCTGAGAGGGGTTCAGCTCAGGCCAAGTTTAGCCCCAGTCTGTGCCCCTCCAGGGCCACCTGTTAAGATTCAGCAAGCAATCCACAGATGCTGTGCTTATAGTTGCCTCAAGAGGCCACGCCAGAAACCGAGGCCAGCTGCCACCAGTGTGAGTCCTGGCGCTGCTCAGCAAGGAGCACCAGACTCGCCAAGGACACACCTGAATGTGGCTTGGGTGGGGCTGTGAATTGGAGTCGGTGGAGTTTCAGGGAATCCTCTGGGCAGAACAACCTCTGTTATCAGTTTGATGACTTCTCAGGTATGACGGCACTGAATCTGTGCACTGGGAAGGGGTAGGTAGGGCTCACAGAGGAACAATGGATCCCGCCGGCATGTCTGCTCAGGAGAGAGCCTTGCCTCTGGCCCTCGCTCCAACAACTCAGTGTCCTCCTGTCAGTCCCTGGTGCCCCCTCTCCCTCCCCCCAGCAGCCAGCAGGGCCCTGGTGCTCAGAGTGAACAAGTCCTTCACTGGGAAAGGCTGCTCACCAACACTACCTTCTACTATTGCAGGTTAATTAATTAGTTCTCTCCCTAGTTATAGTGCTTCTGTTCATCTAGATCCCAGGCAATGTTCCCTGCTGTTTGCTCTGTGTTTCTGTCACAACTTTAATTTGGTTGCAAGAGGGATGAACAAAGCCTCTATTATCTACATCATTTTTTCCCCCTCAAGATTCCATCTCTTTAAATCCTCTGGAAGTCACTTCAGTTGGAGGGGTGTTGCAGCAATTGTGGTGGGGATTGCAACAATGACTTCCTGCCTCTGTTTCTGCCCCTTCGTGATCACAAGGATCAATCATATATCTGAGCATAGATCCCTAATATTTGGAGGATGGAGGGTTTATTGTTCGCCTTGGCTCCGACAAGCTGAATACTCGTGGATGGCTGCCTGCCATGGTGCTGTCGGTTAGGAAGTCAGGGATGGGTAGCCAGCATTGTGCTGTAATTGACTAAAGTTAATTATGATTTACTGTCCAAGTTTATGAAAGTTATGTCTCTAAATACAGTCCAGCATTCCAAAATAGCTACATAAGATGGATCCTGCCAGTGCAATTGTCGTCCAGGTGGAGAGATGAGTTCCTGATGTTCCTTTCTGCCACATTCCCTTTGGTCTGACTTCATGCACAGGCTTTTGGGTGAACATAAATTTTCATTTTTCTGGGAATCATACCCAAGAATGCAATTTCTGGATTGTATCATATTTACAATGTTTAGTTGTTTAGGAAACAGCAAAATTATTTCCCAGAGTAGCTGTACCGTTTAACATTCCCCCCAGCAACATATGAGGAGTCCAGTTTCATTGTGGTTTTAATTTGCGTTTCCCTAATGGCTAATGAAGTTGAATATCTTTTCAAGTGTTTATTTGCCTTACACTCTTCAGTGAAATATCTGTTTACGTCTTTTGCCCATTTGCTAGTTGGGTTATTTCTCTTTTACTGTCGTGTTTTGATAGTTTTAAAAAATACATATTCTAGCAAAGTGATATCAGAAAATGATGGAGTAGGACGTTCCCTGCTTGTATTCCCCCCTCAGCAACAGTAATTTGGCAGCCATCCATGGACAAAAGTGCCTTTATGAGAGCCTTGGGATCCAAGTAGGGGACTGTGAAATCCCAGTGGCGTCTCAGACCTAGGAGGACCATTTTGAGAATGCAGGCTGTGCCCAGGTGGCTGACATGCAACCATGGTTACAGACATGGATACAGTTCCATCCCCCTGTGGACTTAGATACATTCTTGTATGGCCTTGATCCAGCCACCAGCACCAGACACCAAGGGACCTGGGAGGAGTCTGCCTGTGTCTGCCTGTGTCTCATGTAATAGGTCCACAACCTTGGTCCCAGCCGTGGATCCTGAAGTGGCCTGGGAACCAGCTCCAGCTCTTCATAGCCAGTCTGAGAGCCCCTAGAGGCAAGCCGACCAAACTTTGTCTGACTGCAGCTTCTGAAATGGCCCTATAACTCAGTTCCAGCTCCTCCAAGCTTTTTTGTCATCCTAGGGACCCAGTGAGACACATGTTCATCTTCACTCTTGGAGAATCTGAAATGACCCTGTAATTTAGCTCCGGCCTCTCCCAGATGCAGTCCACAGGCAGTCCTACTAGCCTAGGGACCCACCGGGAGACATACTTATCAGTGACCTTGGAAGCAGGATGGCCAATTTCAAAAGCAGCAGAAGAAAAGCAACTCATTACATGAAAGGGTCCCCCTCACCAAGGCTATCAGTGGATATCTCAAGAGAAAACTTGCAGGCCAGGGGGATGTGGGATGATGTATACAAAGTGCTGAAATGAAAGAACCGTCAAGAATACTATACCCAGCACTTCTGTCCTTTCGATTGAGGGAGAGATAAAGGCCAGACAGACAAATGCAGAGGGAGTTTATTGCCACCAGACCTGCCTTATAAAAAGATGTGAAAGGGAATTCTTCAGGCGGAAGTGAGTGAATACTAAGAAACAACATGAAAACGTGAAAGTACAGAACTCATTGGTGAAGTTAAATATATCGTCAAGTTTAAGTTACTCGAACTCTGTAATCATGGTGCATGAATCACTTTTAACTCTGCTATAAAAGTTAAAAGATAATAGAATAAAAATAACTACAGCTGCAATAAATTTTTGTAATTTATAATGGGCGCGCACTATAAAAAGACGTAAAGTGTGGCATAAAGTGTGGAAGGAAGGGAAGTAAAAGTAGAGCTTTTTTTTTTTGTATGCAATCGAAGGTAAATTAACAACTTAAAACAGATTGCTTAACTATAAAATGCTTTATGTGAACCTCATTGTAACCACAAAGAGAAAACCTCTAGATGAAGGAAAGAAATTAGAGTAGACCACTACAAAAAATAAAACAGTCAGAAAACAATAAACATAATGTCACTAGTAAGTCCTCTAATAATAATATATTTTTTTTTTTGTAGTGAGGGATCGTTTGCAGGAGGGGAGAGGAGAACTTCTACTGAAGCCATAGTTTGATCGTAGACCCTTTATTTTAGAGATTCTTACCAGAGACTTTTTGACTCCTCTTATATCCTATTTGGTTCCCACCTAACCCAATCTTCCCAAGTTTTGTTTCCATAACTTCTGATGGTCCCAAAGCAACTTAGTACAGTGGAAACAACAGGTGACAGAGTCAGAAAGGCTTTATTAGAAATCCGGTCTCAGGTGTGC
This sequence comes from Pteropus medius, assembly GCF_902729225.1. Taxonomy (NCBI): domain Eukaryota; kingdom Metazoa; phylum Chordata; class Mammalia; order Chiroptera; family Pteropodidae; genus Pteropus; species Pteropus medius. The sequence goes on along the minus strand of NW_024349803.1, from coordinate 22,114,996 downwards.
TACGATATGCCGCAAGTGCCTTGTGACTCAGGCTTCCCGTGGTGAATGAGGGTGGTTAGTTTAGACCACAAATAGTCTGCTCTTTTTCTTTAGCTAAAAACAACCAAAAGATTTATGTGTCAAGCAATTAACAAACTTTATTGAGCTTTTCTTATATAAAAAGAATGTTATGCCAAGCTCCACAGAAGCTACAGAGACTGGCCTTGAAGCAGTATATGCTGGTTCTGATCAATAAGTGGGGGACAGTCTGTGCAGACACAAGCCAGCAGCATTCTGGTCCTTAGACCTGGGCAAGTGGGGCTCCCTGAGCCATTTACTGCTCTTGTCCCTACCTATCCCTCATGATCTCAAGGGCTCCTGTGTTTTGAAATATCTTTCTCAAAAAATACTTCTCCAGTGCTTCATTCCAGTTAGGGCCCATAGTGCCATCTGAGCAGGGTGCTCTGAGCCTGGACTGGGTCGAGTAGAGGCCCCGGCCTCCCTTTCTCCTGGTGCTCTCTGACTCTCTACGCTACGAATAATTACTTTAAATATAAATGGATTAAATCCTCCAAACGAAAGTCACATAGAATAAATTTTTTAAAAAACAAGATCAACAGTATACAGTCTACAAGAGACTCACTTAAGCTTTAAGAACACATGTTGGTTGAAAGTGAAGAAATGAGAAAAGATATTCCAAGCCAATGATAACCAGAAGAAAGTAGGGCTGGCTATTTATCAGACAAAATACTTTCCGTCACAATCAATCACAAGAGGCAAGGAAGGTCACTATAAAAGAATGAAGGGATCAGTTCATCAAGAGAATATTACAATTGTACATTTATATGCAGGAAACTTTGGAGCACCTAAATATTTAGAGAAAATCTTAACAGAAACAAAGGGAGCAATAGACAGGAATATAATAATTGTAGGGAATTTCAAACCCCACTTTCAACCATATGGATAGATTATCTAGACAGAAGATCAATAAGGAAATAATGGGCTTGAATAACTCTGTAGCCCAAATGAACCCACAGACATACATATACAGAACATTCTAGATTCCTGGTGGTACAGTGGCTAGGATTCGGCACTTTCACCCAGAACATTTCATCCGACAGCACCAGAATGCACATTCTCATCAAACACACATGGAACATTCTCCAGAATAGATCATAAGTTAGTTCTCAGAACAAGTCTTAGTAAATTTAAGAATATTGAAATCATACCAAGTATATTCTCTGACCACAATGGTATGGAACTAGAAATCAATGACAGGAGGAGAATAAAAATACTCACAAATATGTGAAAATTATGCAACACACTCCTGAACAGCCAATAGGTCAAAGAAGAAATAAAAATGCAAATCAAAGTATCTTGCGACAAATAAAAAATGAAAACACAACGTATCAAAATTTATGGAATACACCAAAAGCGGTGCTGAGTGGGAATTTTATAGCCATAAATGCCCACGTTAAGAAAAAGAAAGATCTCAAGTAAATAACTTAACTTTATGCCTTAAAGAACTAGAAAAAGAAAAAGCAAACTAAGCTCAGAGTGAGCAAAAGGTAGGAAATAATAAAGATTGTAGCAGATATAAAATAAATGAGAGTAATGTGACAACAGAAAAAAATCAGCAAACCTAAGGGTTGTTTCTTTGTAAAGATAAACAATTTGACACTCCTTTAATTAGACTAAACAAGAGAAAAAAGAGAAGGGACAAATACATTAAATTGTAAACGAAAAAGTGAATATTATAAATGACGTTACAAAAATACAAAGTATCATAAAAGGCTACGATAAACAACTATATACCAACAAATTGAATAACCTATAAAAAAACTAATAAATTTCTGGAAACATGCAACTTACCAAGACTGAATCATGAGGAAATAGAAAGTCTGAACAGACCAGTAATAAGTAAGGAGAGTGAAGTAATGATATAAAGGGTCCCAATAAAGAAAAGCCAAGACCACATGCTTGACAGGTGAATACTATTGAATATTTAAGGCCAATTCTTCTTAAATGTTTCAAAATAATCGAAGAGAGGGAACATTTACCAACTAATTTTATGAGGCCAGCATTGTCCTGATACCAAAGCCAGACAAGAATACCATGAGAGAAAAAAATTACAGGCCAACATCCCAAATGAACATAGATGCAAAAATCTTCAACAAAATATTAGCAAACCAAAGTCAACAGCATGTTGAAAGGTTTCTACACCATGACAGAAAGGGATTTATCCCTAGGATGCAAGAATGGTTCCTATACACAAATCATTAACAAATACACCATATTAACAGAATGAAGAATAAAAATCATATGACCCTTTCAATAGATGCAGAAAAAACATTTGATAATACCCAACTTCCTTTCACGGAAAAAACATTTGATAATACCTAACTTCCTCTCAACAGATTAAGTAGAGAAGAAATGTACCTCAACATAACAAAGGCCATGTATGACGAGCCCACAGCTAACACTACTCAACAGTGACAGGTTGAAGTCATTTCCTCTAAGATCAGGAATAAGACGAGAGCACACACTCTGACCCCTTCTATTCAACATAGTACTGGATGGTGATATTACAGGTACTTTTTTCATTTGTTTTGAGAGAACCTGTAATCACTTGTTGAAGCAATGTTATGATGGCTGCATTAACAATTTTTTCAGATAGTTTTAATATCTGATTTATTTCAGCATCAGGCGATTGCCTTGGTATGACGAGTGATTTTCTGTTGTATGCTGGACATTTTGAATATTATGTTAGGAGACTATTAATATGATTTAAACCTTCTGTTTTAGAAGGCAGCATCCTATTTAGGTTTAGTGTACGGATTCTGGCCTACATTTGTAGGCTCTATTTCCACTGAGAATTTACTTTTCTGATCTCTTTCAAAGCAATTCAGATCTACTTTGTTGAGTCTACTTGTCCTTCCACTGGATGCCTTCTGATGCCAGCTGCAAGGTGGAAGGCATTTCCCTGGATTCCCTGCTGTCATTAGAAAGAGGGTTAAGGCTGTTGAACTTCTGGGATGGAGACCAGTACCCTGGCCTGTTCTCTAGCCACATGATGGCAGTGGGTTCACACTCTGATTCTGCCAGTGCCACCAAGAACAGAAGGCAGGAGGGCAGGAGAATCCTGTTCTGGATCTTCTTCTGTGGCTGGGTGGACAGCCAGGAGGCCTTGAGTTTGGATTGTCCTCCGCCACTGAGTGGAAGGCCAGCAGGTACTAGGCCTATAGGAGCTGAGGTACAGGAGAATCCCCTCCCTTCCCTCATCTAGTTTGGGGCAGGTGAGGGGGTCGGCCTCCCCAAGCGCTGCTGTTGCTGCTGTGGGCAGATCAGACCTGCTTCTGCCAACAGGTGAGGAATTAGGCAGGTTGACCCGCCTGGGTTCTGTTGTTACTGTGCTGAGGACAGATTGGGGCACTGCTGTCAGCAGACGTAGGGTGTGAGGTGGGTGGATGAGCCTGCGCTCCCCTGCTGCTGCTGCTGTGGGCGGATCACACTCATGGCTACCAGTGCGTGTGGGACGTGAGATGCGTGGGCTCATCTGGGGGCCACTCTCAAGGCTGCAGGCAGTCCACTCCGCCATTGCCACGGCTATGGGTCTCCCCGCTCAGTCTCTGCTAGGCATTCCCTTCCTTTGGCGAGAGAGAGCAGGCTTTTATTGTTTTATTTAGCCCTATGTCTGTTGGTGTTTCTGGGTTGAGGTATCTTTGGTATCAAGTCTGTGATACATGATAAAGAGAAAAATCCAGGGAATTCATGATGTACCTTTGAAAGTCTTGAAGTTCCTAGCTATCCACCTTTTTTCTGCATCTCAAACTCCTTTGATGATGTCTGTGGAATTATTTTCAGAGTATTTAGTTTGTGTTTGGAGGATAGGAGAAGGGAGAAATGAGTCAACACAATTTGTGCCAGAACTGGAGCTCCTACTCCTGGTTTTTTAACCGAAGAAACAGCAAAACTTAAGTTCACACCAAAAAAATGTATGCAAATACATAGCAGATTCATTTGTAATCACCAAAAACTGGAAACAACTCCAAGATCCTACAACTGGTGAAAACCTCTGGTAACAATCACACAATGGAATATTACTCAGCAATAAAAAACAAATGAATACCCACAACACCCTAGAGAAATCTCATATTTATTACACTAAATGAAGAAGCCAAACTCAAAATGGCTACAGACTATAATTCCTTTTATATGATTTTGAAAAAGTCAAAACAATAGGCCCACAGTACAGATCAGTGGTTGCTAAGGTCTGGTGGTGGGGCAGTAGCAGGCTGCAAAGGGGCACAGGAAGCTTCTGCTTTGTGTGTTTTGAAGCTCAGTTATTAGGCGCTTACACACACGTCATAATGGTGAGGAATTATTGTGACTGTTGAAAGATATAGAGGTTCTATTTTACAAAACTCTCATCTATTAAAGATATATGAAAGTATTTATGGATGACATGCTGTGCTCTTTGTTGTTCGCCTTTTTAAAAACTTAGGAATTTCAGTGAGGAGTAGTTAGGTCTATAGCCGGACGTAGAGAAGATGCATGAGGTGAGAACAGAGAAATAAACACCGGATTTGGCCAGGACGGATATTGGGAGCTGATCGGTGCAGTGTCCGTGGAGTGAGAGGGATAAAAGCCTGACTGGAGCGGGTTGCAAAGAAAATGGTAAGCACGGAACTGGACACAGCGACAGCACGTTTTGCTATGAGAAGAAGCAAAGAACTGGAACAGAAATTGATCGAGGACGAATTTTTTGAAGATGTAAGAGGTAGATTAATAAAGTTAAAAATTCAATCCTTTAGCTGCACTAGGCACATATCGAGTGCTCCACAACCATACGTGGCTAGCTGCTACTTCATTAGACAGTACAGACACGGAACGTCAAAGAAAGTTCTATTGAACAGCGCGGCTTTGCTGTGACCGTGGGAGCGAGTGGCAGAGGAGAGGAGCCCCAAGGCGGGGTCATCCTGGCCAACGATGAAATCACCAAGAATGGAGACAAGAGTGGGGTGGGGGAACGTCGGGGGGCTCCCCGTTTGCTGCTCAGCCCTCGAGGAGAGGAGCTCAGCTGAGGGAATTGTGGCGTCAGAGACACAGTGCCGTGAAGCCCGTTTTCTGCTCGCCCCCAGGGTTATCGCCAGCTCGACGGCATGCCCAGACCCCCCACCACTAGGCCAGCTTTTTATCTTTCAGTCGAGGTTGCGCTGCTCCGCTCCCAGAGGAGTCAGCCAGTGCTGGCATTTTCTCTCGCTGCCTGTCAAAGATCCCTTGTCTGAGGTGTCCCCGATCCCAGCCAATCCCCAATCCCGGGCTGACAGAGAACAGCCTCCAAGTCCCTTCTCCTGTACAGAAGATGCCAGTCCCCAGGGAGATGCAGCTCACCTGTCTCTCAGAGGCCTGGGCAGTCAGGAAGAACAGACTCCTGGCTCAGTGTAGACAAGGACCTGGGTTTCTGTCTCGACAACTGAGTAGGTAGAATACGGTCACTGTCAATCCAGAACAGGGTCCAGGGGAAAGGAGGGAAACCTCACTGGAGGGTTTTCCCAGGGAGAAGAGGAGGCATCAGGGCCCTTGTCCTGAAATTTCCATTAGCCGAGGAAACCACGAGAGACTCCAGACCAGGACAGACCTTTACTGGGGACGGGGAAACACGGCCCCCGCGCGCAGCCTTCCGGGGTTGATGATTTCGATGTGGAACTGCAGGTGAGTGGCTGTGACGACGCAGTGGCCCCGGAGGAGAGCACAGGTCTGGCAGTTGTGGCATTGCCAGTGGTACTGGATGACGTAGATGGCTTTGAGCACCTGGCAGTACCGCCAGTGGATGCGCCACATACGGACCAACGACTGGAGCTTGACCACGGCCCTCTCTGTGTCCACGTAGCTAACCAGGGCTAATTTCCGCCTCTTGTCCAGCACCCGCATCAGCATCAGCCTCCACCAGCTCTGAATGACCCAGGCCCTGAGGGCCGCGTGCAGCAGTGCCCGGCGCACCAGGGTGCCCCGCCACCAGGCCTGGATCTCCGTGGCTGCCTTTGTTCTTTTTTTATCCAATTTCTAGGCAGAGAGAAAGAAAAACACTTAGAGAACATCCTGCCTCCTACTTCCAGGATCTTCCTGGAGGGATCCTGGATTCTCTTAGCAGTCAGCCCCTCTTCAGAGACTTCAGAGGAGGGAGCAGGACCCTGGCTAAGAGCCGAGGGCCTGGGTGGTGAGCCCTTCTCTCCACCATGGACACACCCCTTCGTCCCCTAGTCACCGTATTGTCCCCTTGACCACCTCACACAATGGATCACGGGGAAACCACCGCGTTGGGGACGTGAGGGCCTTCGTCAGTCACACGCCACCTCTGCTGTGTTCGTGGGGTCTGGGAAGTTTGGCCTCACGATGCGATCGCCTTGCGGTCTCCGCTCATTCTCGTCCAGGCCCCGCCGGTTGGTCTCTGTCTGCCGTAGCGATGCGTTTAGATGCCGTGACGGGGTTTCAGTGCCCTCACTCGTCACGTCGTCTACTGCCAGCCTCGCCCGACTTCCAACAGCCTGTTCGCTAAGTCAGAGTCCTCACCACCTCGCCTCCCAGCCCCAGGCATTCCTAGATGGCTTTCATGTTCTCTCTCCACTCTTCATGTCACAGTCAGGCCCAGACCCAGAGAGTCCACGCTGAGGGCGGAGTGGAGGGAACGTGAGCCAGCGTTGAGCGGACTCCTGATTGTGTTAGACTCTGGACCCATAAGAGGCGCCGTTCCGCACGCTCGTGACACGGATGTGAGTGCTCTGGATCTCTCTCAGACTTCATGGGGTTCGACTCACCTTGGCCTCCTTCCGCCTCTCCTCCAATTCTCTAATCTTCTTTATGTCCTCATGTTTGCGTTGTCTCTGTCAACAGAATTAAACGGGAAATGAATGGCTGAGTTAAGATTGCTATTTCTTTTAGGGCTCTACACAAGGATACCCCCTGCCTCAGTTTCCCCTCTTTTCCCAAGTCTTATGAAGCTCAGGGTGTCTCCCACCCACCCCCAGCATGCCTACTAGATGTGGCCATGTCTCTTACACAGCATCGAACCCGTGTGGTCATGGCTTGTCTCTAGATGGTTCATTAGCGTTGATCTCTCTACCTCCCAAGATCTGGCATGAGTAATATGAGGGGAAGAGCTATGAGTTCACAATTGCATTATGACACAGGGATTGGAATATCCGCCACACACTTGAATCAGCCTCAGAAACCAGACCCATGGGAGCTGGTGCTACCTGTCTACTTCCCACCTGTCAGACACATACCAGAGCTCAGTGCAAACACAGGGCAATGAGATTCCATCCTAGGGCTCCCCTCCAGTGAGGCCCATTGCCATGCTCCTCATCCCCAGTCACACAGGACAGCAGGAGGGACCCTTAGTGTACCTCCTCACGACAATCGAGTGTCTTCTCAGGCTTGGCACCTCTTGTCTTCCCCTGATTCGGGGTTCAGCAGCTCACCACACCGCAGGCAGCTAGAAAGAGAGAGATCCGATAAATCTAGAAAGCAGTAAAATAAAGATAAAAATCTTCAGTTAATTAAAGAAAAAAAAATGAGAGGTGGAAAATAAAGTTGGAAGGTGATGTTTTGAAAAAACCAAGATTAAAGGTAGAAAGTCCATGAACTTGGGTGGGTTGAGAAGGGCAACGTAATCACAGAGAGATGTAAATACATATAGCAGACTATCATGGTAACAAATGTAACAACTCAGAGGAAATACTTTTCCAACAAAATGGAAATGACCAAAATTAACTGAAGAAAATGTGTAAAAATTGGTAAGTTGAAAAGGCTATTCTACCATAAATAAAGCACCACGAACAGAAAGATTCATATCTAACTGTTTAAAATGGACAAATTTCGATATTCCTAATGTGACGAACTATTCAAAGCTATTATCAAATATACACATTCCCATCAAGCACGTCACGGGGTCGGTGTTGGTTGTGATAGGGCTTTGATCTTGTGGAGGAAGGCGATCGTCATGAGTCCCTTCTAAGGACGAGCCCTCCATTCGCTGAAGAATTCTTTTATGTCTTTCTGTAAGTTTAAACATTTTTACCTGTAAACAGTTTTTTCTTGAGCGACAATTCGCATTCCATGAAACTTACCATCGAAGACTGTGCGACTCAGTAGCCAGTAGAATATTCACAGAGCTGTGCGACCATCACCACTCTCTGATTGCAGAAGAGTTTCATCGCCCCCAAAATACGCCCCATATCCAGGGGCTGCCAATCTCCATTCTCCCCTCCCCCAGCCTCTGGCAACCGCTGATCTACATCTTCATAGATCTGCCTATTATGCGTGGTAACTCTATGTGTAACTATTTGAGGAACAGATGCACTGTTTTCCAAAGTGACTGTACCATTTTACATCTCTACCAGCTGTGCATATAAGTTCCAGTTTCTCCTCATCCTCGCCAAGACTTGTTATTATCTTACTTTTTAAAATTATAGTTACTCTACTGTGTGTGGAGAGGTATGTCACTGTGGTTTTTATTTTTATTTCCCTGATGACTAATGATGTAGAGCATATTTCCATGTGGTTATTGGTCATCTGAATATCTTTGGAGAAAAGTCTATCCAGATCCTTTTTCATTTTAATGGAATCATTTGTTTTATTACTGAGTTGTAAGGGTCCTTGATAGTCCATAATTCTTGTATTCCAGATGCAAGTGCCTTATCAGATATATGACTTGCAAATATTCTTGGGTTGTCTATTCATTTCCTTTACGTGTTCTTTAAATAATAGACGTTTTTAATTTTGATGAAATCTGATTCACTTGTTTCCTCCTCCTGGCTGCTTGTGTTTTAAGTCTCATAGCTAAGAAACTGTTGCCTAAGCCAAGGACATGAAGATTTTCATAGAGAATATGAATCTCATAGAAGAGTTTCATAGTTTTAACTTTTACCTTTAGGTCTTTGATCCATTTAAAATTTTTATCGTGTTGTGAATTGTTGGTTCAAAGGAATTCTTTTCATGTGGATATCCAGTTATTCCAAAATAATTTGTTGAAAAGATTATTTTCCCCCTTGAATAGACTTGGCTCCCTTGCAAAACATCATTTGATCATAGACACATGAGTTTATTTCTGTTGATTGTATTTCATTGATCCGCATGTCTGTCTTTATGCCAGCACTGCATTGTTTTGATTACTGTAGCTTTGTAGTTAAGTTTTGTAATTGGGATGTGTGATTTATTTATTTATATAACATCACATTTTCTTTATACCTCCATCTGTTGATGGCAATTTAGGTTGTTTCCAAATCTTGGCTATTGTGAAGAATGATACAGTGACATGGCAAAGCAGCTGTCTCTTCAAGACAGTGATTTTATTTCCTCTGGATATGTACCCTGAAGTGGAATTGCTAGCTCACATGGTAGTTCTATTGTGAATATGTTGAAGAACCTCCATACTGTACTGTTTTCCATAGTGGCTACACTTATTTAAATTCCCGTCAACAACACACAAGGTTTCTCTTTTCTACACACCCTTGAAAACATTTGTTATCGCTTGTCTTTTTGATGATAAGCAATCTAACAAATGTGAGGTGATAACTTATTGTGGTTTTGATTTGCGTTCCTATTAATTAGTGATGTTGAGTATCTTTTTGATCTACTTGTTGGCCATTTGAATGTTTTGGGAAAATGTCTATTAAGGTCATTGACCATTTCTTATTTGGATTGTGTGTGTGTGTGTGTTTGCTATTGAGTTATATGATTATGTATTTTGAATATTAACTCCTTATCAGATATGCAATTAGCAAATATTTTCTCCAATTTGGCAGGTGGCCTTTGCACTTTGCCGACTGTTTTTTTTTTTTCTGTGCAGAAGCTTTTTAGTTTGATGGAAATCTCCCCTTCCTTCCTTCCTTCCTTCCTTCCTTCCTTCCTTCCTTCCTTCCTCCCTTCCTTTGCTTTCGTTGCCTATGCTTTTGGTGTAATATCCAGAAAATCATTACAAAGACCAATGTCAAGCAGATTCCCTTATGTTTTCTTCTAGGAGTTGGACTGTTTCAGGTCTTACATTTGATTCTTTAATCCTTTTTCAGTTGATTTTTGTATATGGTGTAAGATAAGGGTCCAATTTCATTCTTTTGCATGTGGATACTTAATTTTCCCAATAGCATTTATTGAAGAGCTATTCTTCTCCCTATTGTGTATTCTTGGCTCCCTTGTCATAGATTAGTTGGTGATATATGTAAGGGTTTATTTCTGGGCTTTCTATTCTGTTCCATTGGCCTATGTGTCTGTTTTTATGCCAGTACCATACTGTTTTGATTATTATAGCTTTGTAATGTAATTTGAAATCAGGAAGTTTGATGTCTCCAGCTTTGGTCTACTTGTTCAAGATTGTTTTATCTATCCAGGGAATTTTGTGGTTTGAGATGAATTTTAGGATTTTTTTCCTATTTATGTGAAAAATTCCATTGAAATTACAATAGAGATTCCATAGAATTTGTCAATCATTTTGGCTAGTATAGACATGTTAGGAATATTAACTCTTCTAAACCATAAGCAGGATGTTGTTCCATTTATTTGTGTCTGCTTCAATTTCTTTCATCATGTCTTAAATTTTCATAGATGGTTAAATTTATTCCTAAGTATTTTATTGTTTTTGACGCTATTGTAAATAAAATTGTTTTCTTAATTTGTTTTTCAAATAAGTTATTAATGTACAAAAATGCAACCTATTTTCGTACATTGATTTTATGTCCTGCAACTTTATCAAATTTGTTTATTAGTTCTAAGAGTTTACTGGTGTAGTCTTTAGAGTTTTCTATATATAAGGACATTTCCATATATAAGAGCATACCATTTTCTATATATGAGAGCATTTCATTCTGTTAATATGATGTATTACATTGATTGATTTGAGAATGTTGAACCATCTTTGCAATTCAGGAATGAACCCCATTTGGTCATGTACAATTTTTTTAATGTGCTATAGAATTTGATGTGCTAATATTTGGTAGAGGCTTTTTGCATCAAAGTTCATAAGAGATATTAATCTGCAGGTTTCTTTTCTTGTAATGTCATTATCTGGCTTTGGCATCAGGGTAATGCTGGCCTCAGAATGAGTTAGGAAATGTTTCTTCCTCCTTAATTTTTTAGAGAAGTTTAAAGAGGATTTGTATGAACTTTTCTTGAAATGTTTGATAGAATCCACCTGTGCAGATATGTGGTCTCGGCTTTTCTTTTGAGAGAAATTTGATTACTGATTCAATCTCCTTTCTAGTTATAGTTCTATTCAGATCTTCTATTTCTTCAAAATTCGATCTTGGCAGATTTTGTGTTTCTAGAACTCTATCCGTCTCACCTAAGTCATCCTATCTGTCGATGTTGAATTGTTTATTGTACTTCTCAGCTCACTGAGCTTCCCTAAAACAGTTACTTTGAATTCTCTCAGATCTTCATTTATTTGGAGTTGTTTACTGGAAATTATTGTGTTCATTTGGTAGTATCATATTTCTCTGTTCTTATTATCTTGATACTTTTGAAGTTTATAGGTGAATTATTTTGTATAATGTCTCTGAGTTTGGGTTTGTCTGATGTTTTCTTATGATAAGACCCTGCTTATAAATTCTTGTAGAGAAATAACAGGTGCTGTGTTCTTTTAATTACAACCATTGGATGCACATACTGTCTATTTACCCCATTAGTAACAGTGTTAACTTTAACCAGTTGGCCAATGTGCTGTTTCATATTACTGTAAAACAGGTTTTATTTTTGTAATTAATATTTTTATAGAGAGATGCTCTAGACTATGCAAAATCCCATCCTTCAATCTATTTCATCCACTAGATGAGCATTTCTTGATTGTTCTTGCCTGACTTATTTATTACTATGATGGTTTCCAAGCAGCGACTTTCTCATATCATTTTGCTACACGTATTTATTAGCTTTCTACTGTGATTTCTTTTCTTATTAATTTTTCATTTATTCATTTACATCAGTATGAGCTGATGAGTTCTTCTTTAATTCGATAGGTTATAATTTGCTATTATCAAAACAATTTTGCTGCCCAAAAGGTCCCAAATTTGGCCACTGGGAGCCCTTAATGCTGGCTTCTATGTCCTTTTGACATGTCCCCTTCACATGTGATTATTTTCTTCCTTATTTTTTATGATAAAATATTCCAGATTTGTGTGGTAATAAAAGATATATATTGGCCTCTGCCCCCAATATCTGGCACAAAACTCCTAAAACCCTTGTAATTTCCTCAGTGATAGAAGCTAAATGAACATCATTTGGCTTAATATTTGGTCTTTGACACCCAGATCCTAAAATCCTGAAATCCTGTAATTTCCCGGGTAATAGAAGTGTCTTTTGTTCTAATGAGGTGATTCTGGCTGGGCTCTTGACTGGATCTTAGGTGAGGGCTGGTCACTGGAAAGAACAAACCATATTAAAAATTTGAAATTTCCAGTCCCTCCCTTCATTCTCTTGAGAGTGGAAAGGAGTTGAAAAATGGAGTTCCAGAAATATCAGAAGTGAAGGATTTTGTGTGCACAGTAAAGAGAAAGACTCATAGGAGAATAAAACAGGTTTTTACCTATTTAGAGTGGGGAGAACTATAGGTTTTTCTAACTCCGTGGGGGTTCCCTAAGACAGTAGCCACAGCATCAACTGGACACGTGTTAGAAATACATGTTCTTGGGATTGTGATCTACTGAATCAGAAATACCGGGTGGAGCCCAGCACTCTGGTCTCATGAGGACTCCATGTGATTACGATATGCTTGGAAAGCATTGCTCTCAATTATTCTCTCTTAGGTCCATCACTCACAATAGAATCTCTCTGTGGTTATTCCAATAGTGAGGGCTGCCACACACATGCTTTGCACAGGCGGAGGAGCAGGCAAGCGGAGGACCTGACCAGTCCATCCACTCCTAATGCAGTTTTTTTCATGAATAGCTGCTCATTTCCTATCCTGCTGACTATGGAACTAGGCAAATGATATCACCCCACACTCGGCTCACAGGAGTGGGGCGGTAGGACCAAGCCATGACTACTCCACACTCAGGTCCCTCTGATTCTGGGCGATTGGCTGATTTATTCATTAATCTTTCACCACACTACACAGCATTACCAGAATGTTCTAGACTTCTGGGTGCATTAACTGAGAGATGATTCCACATTTATTGTCAAGAATTCCCTGTGCACACCTGTATGTTTCTAATTCAAAAATAGGTTTTCGAAAACCACTTTCAGAAAAGCAGCTCACGTAAAACTCAATTACGATTCTTATTAATCTGTCGATTGACTTCAATGAAAAAGGGGGTTCATTGGCTCACACGTCTAAAAAAGCTAAGAATTCCTTCAGCGGAGCTAGCGGTAAATTCAGGAGTGGTTGGATCCAGGGGCCCAAAGGAATCCTTAGGACTTGGTTTCTCTCCTCTATTGTTCGGCACTGCTTACCTCTGTGCTGGCTCCACTCTCAACAAGCTGTTTTCACGTGGTGTCCCCAGCAGCCCTGGTTTCATAATCCTTACGGCTGACAAGAGGTGGCCACACACTGGAATATCATGCAGCTCGAAACAGGAGTCAAGTCCTGATGCGTGCTACAGTGTAGGGGGAGCCCTGAAAATGCCAGGGTAAGTAAAGGAAACCACACACAAAAGGTCGTTTGATTCCATTGATATGAAATGTCCACACCGGCTAAATCCATGAAGACAGAATGCAGATTGGAGGTCGCCAGTGGCTGGGAGAGAGACCCCTTGGGGACTGATGCTTACCGGGTAAGGCTGTTTTCTTGTAGCACGACAAAAATATTTGAGAACTTGATACAGACGATAGTGGTTGCTTAACGCTATGACTGTACTAAATACCGCTGAGTTGTTAACCTTATATTAATGGTTAATATTATGAGGTTAATCTAAAAATGGTCATGTGACTTTCACTTAAATTTTGTATATGTCTACATCTCTAAAGAGTTCTTTCATGGGATGGTCAGTCAGGTGCAGCCACAATAGAGTAGATGAGGCACAGGAAAACAAAGTTCTTTATACTCACAGGCTATCAGGTCCTAGAGAGACGTTCACCATAAGTTATACGGGGTCACAGGAGAAGCATCAGGCCTTGGACAGGTGGCAGGAGACGGCAACTAGGAAAGAGCTTCTGCTCTGGCCTTTATGGGGGTGAGGACTACAAGACGGGGAAGGGCAATCGGTTTAGCACTGACTGGTGTGATTACAGCTGTTGGGCCCTCGGCTGTCCCCAGAAGCCTGGTACCTGCATGAAGAAGGCAGGGGAATAGCCCGCCCCTAGGTGTCCAGGCCAGAGAGAGGAGGGGTGGCTCTGGATTGGTCAGTTTGCAAATGAAAGGCATGCTGGGGGCTGAGTCCTTTGTCTTCTCTTAAGAATTGGCTAGTCCTGGGAGCGGCAGTCTCCTCCAAGCCAGCAAGGTTTGTTTTTTTTTTTTTTTTAAGGATGTAAAGTACTATAATATACAGAAAAAAAATATGCATATAATATAATAGATATCTAATATATATACACATATGTGTATATATATATTGCAAGAAAGAGGTCGCAAGCGAGAACCTGCTCCAGGTCTGGGAACACGGCCCGGCACCCAGAGTCCCTGCTCTCCTGGAGCTCACCCTCTAGTTTTGGGAACAGCATCTAGAAAAGGCAAACAACCTCAGGCACTGTGAGGACTTTCCCCCAGGGAGGCAGAGTCAGGAGCTCCACGTACTGGCGTGGGGGTGGCGGCGGGGCTGTTCTAACGGGCGGCCTCCCCTCGAGGAAGCTTGGAGCAGAGACCACCTGATGGTGTGACAAGAGGACAAGCCACGGAGAGGGGCCGGCAAGTACCACGTGCTGTGATGAGAGCGCGCCGGCGACAGTGGAGGACAGCCCGGCGGTCAGGGAGGACAGAGACGGGGAGATGGCCGGGGCTAGACCGTGCGGGCTTCCGCAGGCCACAGGGAGGGCTTCTGGAACTGTCCTAAATTTAACGGGAAGGTATGGAAGGATTAAGAGCATTAAGAGCTTCCATGGATCCCAAATGCAATGGGTGCCATTCGCACAGGCCCCACTGTGAAGGAGGCTCCCTGGAGTGGGCGACCCCAGCTCCCCCAGCCATGGCAGGCATTGCTAACCAATCACAGGCCCTGCTCATCCAGCCCCGGCTCTCAATCCTCTCCCCCACGCGACCGCAGAGCACCTCTGCCACTTCCTCAGAGCTGACCGCGAGATGCCCAGGCTCTGCCATCGTTGCCCCTGAGGCCACGAGCTCCTGGAGCTTGTCTGACAGAGATCTGGTGACGCAGAGTTGAAGCAGACCCGATCAGTTCTTTATTTGGAAGGGGATGCAGTTCGTAATCCGACAAATCTGTGACCCCAGAAAGATTTCAAGTTCCACGCCCAGCTGGTTGGCTGTGAGTTCGTACCTGCCCTGGACAAAGCCACAGGCATGACAGTTATGCCAGCGCCAGTACCCCTGGATGATGCGGACCGCGTGGAGCAAACGGCAGTAACGCTGGCGGATGCGCCACATGCGGACCCAGGACTGGAGCCTGACCGCGGCCCAGTTTGGCCGAGCATAGGACGCCAGCACGGCCCGCCGCCTCTCCTCCAGCCGCCTCTCCAGTCTCTGCCTCCACCAGCGCTGAATGATG
Organism: Pteropus medius; assembly: GCF_902729225.1. NCBI lineage: Eukaryota > Metazoa > Chordata > Mammalia > Chiroptera > Pteropodidae > Pteropus > Pteropus medius. The sequence goes on along the minus strand of NW_024349803.1, from coordinate 22,099,373 downwards.
CAGGCCCTGAGCGCCGCGTGCAGCAGCGCCCGGCGCACCAGGGTGCCACGCCACCAGGCCTGGATCTCGGTGGCTTTCTGCTCTTCATCAGGGGCTTTCTTTATCTGGGAGGGAAGGGGTGGCAAGGAAAAAGAAGGTTTGCTCAGGAACGTTCTTCACCCAACTTAGCGCCAGGGCGCCGCCAGGAAAGCGTCCTCCCGATCGTTATCGGCAAGGGCTCCTTCTCGGAAGTTGTGGAGCATGGGGCAGGGCACTGGCTGGAGCCAGAAGACCAGATAGGTGTCTTGTCTCTGCCATTCTGGTGAGTGCACACAGATGCATCACGTTGCCCTCCGAATCTGTAACACGGGGCACACCTGCCCTAGCTGTCACCACATCCTCTGGACCTGGCTGGCCAGTCTAGAAAGAGAACACCATGATCTCTGGGTCAAAGGTTAATTATCATGTTCTGTTTGGGCTTGACCACCTACCTGGGGTGCAGATCCCTTCCCTTAGGTGCCCACCCACAGGCTGGAGAGGTGGTGTCCTTTGCTTGCCTGCGGTGCCTGATTCTAGCTCCAATCACAATCCCCTGTCTTCTGTCAAGTCAGAAGTCTCTGGCTCCACGCAGTTTGGAGTCTTTCTCATTTATTTCTCACTTGCATTTTTTTTTTGTCTCTCACCCCTTAGTCTTCAGTCGGCACACATACACGCACACGCGTGTGCACACTCCCGCACGATTCGAGGCTTGGGCTTCCCTTTACTTGGCAGGGCCTTCCCCAAACACAGCCCTCAGCACCCCACTCCCCAACTTTGCATGGCCTGATTCCCACTGGCCAGGGTTTGTCCTCCCTACAACCAGCTTTCCATGTCTCAGTCGGCCGTGTTCCTCAGAAGGAGGGGAGAGTGGGGGCCGGGTCTCTCCTATGCATCCCAGCTCTGGCCAGGACAGCCATCCATCCCAAGTGGCCTGGGACATTCTCGGCTTGTGATTGTTGTTCCTGCGTAGTAATTCATAGCACTATCTTTCACTCACAAATGTATCCTGGTCTGGATGACGAGTTTCATGGTCATCCCATGCTGTGGGCCACAGAGAAGGCCACCCATCACTCCCGGGTGACTTGGATCAGAGAAGGTGCAGATCAGGGCCACCCTCAACTTTGAGGGCCTCCGCAGACTTACCTTCAGAAGCTCTTCTTTCTCCTTTCCTTCATTTTTTGCCAATTTGGTTTTATCAACATCCTTCGCGATTTTATCCAACTGGCCATCCTTCTGTAACCAGAGTTTAGAGATGACAGTTATGGGTATGCTGTTCTCTCTACAACTCTGTGCCGCATCCACCACATCCTCAACCTCCTGCTTCGCCCAGAGCCCCTAGATGTAGGACTCACCTCCCGAGTTATCTGTGGAAATCCGCCTTCCCTCGGCTGCACCGTTGGGTGGCTTTGCTGTCTCTTACACAGAATCGAATGCCCCTGGCTCAGAAATAGATGGTTCAAATCCCCTCAGGCGTGCAATCCCCTAAATTGTCCGTAATTAGGAGCCCGATGGTCCATTGTTCTCAGGATCGGGAGATTCACACAAGTTGTCACATGTATCAGTATTTTGTCCCTTGTAATGCTGAGTAGTAGTCCATGGTGTGGATGTGCCATAATCTATTTAGCCATCCACCCATTTAGATGGTTTCTTTTTTCTTTTCTTCTTCTTCTTCTTCTTCTCCTTCTTCTTCTTCTTCTTCTTCTTCTTCTTCTTCTTCTATTCTTCTTCTTCTTCTTCTTCTTCTTCTTCTTCTTCTTCTTCTTCTTCTTCTTGGCTATTTTTCCTACTATGAAATCTTTCCACAAATTTGAATTTGAAGATATGTCTTAAATTTCTGGGCTTATACCTACAAGTAGAATCGCTGAGTCATATGTAATGCTACACTTAACTTTTTGAGAGACCACCAGACTGCATTCTACAACGGCTGTCTCGTTTGACGTCCCCACCAGCAATGCGAGAGAGATCTAGGTTTTTCGGCCCTCACTCTATGGTATATGGAAGATACTGCTGTACTGTAAAAGCGAAGCCAACAGCATTGGCTATGGACGATGTGGGCAGGACAGGATCTATAGTTGGGATGGTGGGTGAAACGACTAAAACCAACACCGTCTAAAATCACCAACTATCTTGCTTAGTCCAATGGTCAAGTCTCTACCCTTCGCCCCCTCGTTTGTCACCCTCTCGGCATCAGACTGCAGAGCCGACCACTGTCTCCTACTTGAAACGCTCTTTCTTTGGCTGTCGACATACGGGAAAGGGAGGAATCAGAGAGGGATTTGAATCAAACGGATTGGATGAATGGTCGAAGGAGAAGGAGAAGACAGTCTTGGACGGTAGCATGAGGCGTGGGGACTGAGAAGTCCCGTTTCTGCCACACCATGTTTGAAAAACCTATTAGACATCAAAGTAAGATGTCAAGTGGGAAGTCGCACTTTGGGTTATGGAGTTCGGAGTGGGTATCAGGGATGGAGATGGAGATTTGAGTGGCATCAGGATATAGCAGGTATTTAAGAGTCTGTGACTGGATGATATCACCTGGGGGTAAACATAAAGAGGGACTACAAGAAGTTTTAGGATTGAGCTCTTCAAAGGTTAGAAGCTGATCAACAGAGAAGCCGTTGACAATATTAAGAGTGGTCAGTGAAGGAAGAGAAAAACGTATGGTGTCCTCGAAGCCAAAAGGAGAGTGTTTTGAGCTGGAGTGTGTATGACCAACAAGAGGGCAGAGGGCAGGGACTTGCCCATTGGACTAGGCGAGGTAGTTGGTGGTTTTAGGTGGTGAAAGCTTTTGTTGTTTAACCAACCACCCGAAGCATAGAGGTTTAGAACGACCACTTATTGAGCTCACAGTTCCATGGAGGAACAGTTTGGCCTGGACTCATCTGCGTGATACTTCTGTTTCCAGCTAGGCCCACTCAAATAGATGTGGTCGGTTGGCAGGCGAGCTGGGGGCCGGTGGTGTAAGATGCTGTCATCAGAGATGGTTCATCTCTGCTCCATGTGATCGCTCATGCTATAGCGGAAGTCTCCCCATCCACGCGGTGGATGGTGTGCGAGACCTCCCGAAGCCTAGGCTTGCAACGGCCACAGTACCACTCTCGCTGCGTGGAATTGGCCAGAGAAAGTCGCGGGGAAGTCTAGATACAAGAGCTTAAGTAGTTTCCATCTCTTGATTGATGGAGCTACAAAGTCACATGGCAAAAGGGCATGGATTATACGAGGGGGGAAGAGATTTTAGTTGGTTTTGCAAACGATCTCCCTCAATCCATACCATTGACCAGTACAGTTTCTGTGGCGTTGGGTAAGGGGGAGGGAGGCCCGATTGGTGTGAGATTAAGAGAGGATGGGGGAGCGGAAGGGCAAATAGTGACATGTTTTCCTTTGAGGAAATGCAAAGAACTGAAATATCAGGTCATCAAGGGTGGACTTTTAAATGCCGCCTAGAGTGCAGTGAGCATTCGTTACCACTGAGACCAGAACAGAGACTGAGAACAAACATTGAGAAACCGTTCCAGCAGATTGAAATACTTATTTTATGTATCGTGACTGCAAAGAAGCTCTGTATTCTATCTGCCTTTTCCATTTATTTTTCTCATAATTTGTTTTTGTCATTTTATAAAAAATATTGGTCTGTTTTGGATTGGATGTTTTTAAGAAATGGACCTTCCTCATAGCTTGCGAAGTGATGGTCTACCGTGTGGTCATAGGAGCAGGTGACTGAGGTAGGATGGGAGTCCAGATCGCTGGAGATGAGAGGCAGGGGGCTTGGGGGCATCAGGCAGTCACTGCTGAAGTCACTAAAAATGGTGTCACACCTAAGGTGGAGGTCATATCAGTGGAGCCCTCTTTGTGTTCAGCACCGTGGAGAAGCCGAGGACAAAGGACGGAGGCGGAGCTCACATGTCTTAAGAACATGATACCTACTATTTCCCAAACCGCATCCAAGTTAGCAAGTTAGCAAGAAGCTGGCAGAGCCTCGTGCCCAGTCATCGCTAAGACCAGCCTCCTGTGCCTTCTCTGGGCTGCACTCCTCCCAAGAGAGCAGGCCAAGTGCCTGGCTTTCGTCGTTGGGCTCGCCAGACAGAAAGCTAATGAGGGCAAGGCTCAGCTGGCCCGATGGCAGGTTGACAGGGCGTGACCGCAGAGAGCATCTCACAGGAGGAGGCGCCCCGAGTCTTCAGGTATATAAAGCCCAGCCCCTCCCAACCGCGGATTCAGACCAGGACGGTGCCGTATCTGTGGAATGGGACAGTCTCAGGAGGCAGCTTCTGATTTGGATAGTCAGTGGCACGTGGTCACTGTCAGTCCAGAACAGGGACCACAGGCATTGAGGGGTGAGGACAGGGGCGAGGTACCTGAACCGACGTCTCCCCAAGTAGAAGAGGAGGGGCAGGGCCCGAACCCTTGGGGTCCCCGCGGTGTGCGAGTCACTGAGACACACAAAACCTGGTCAGACGTTTATTGCGGCACGGGAGCCGCTTCTGTGCGCGGAAGGCTTTTAGATCGTTAGGATTTCTACGTGGAACTCCAGCTGTTTGACAGCGCATTGGAGCTGCGGCCGCAGAGCGTCCTGGATCTGGAAGGCGAAGCAGCCCCTCGGGGCCTGGGGCACGCAGGCGGCGCTGCACGTTCGGCAGTAGCGGCAGTAACGCTGGTGGCACTGACACATGCGGACCCAGGACTGGAGCTTGACCACCGCCTGCTCCTGGTGCACGTAGATCTTCAGCAGGGCCCGCTGGCGCTGACGCAGCTGTCTCCACCTCAGCGTCCGCCACCAGGCCTGAATCATCCAGGCCCTGAGGGCGGCCGCCAGCAGGGTCCGACGCACCAGGGTGCCCCGCCACCAGGCCTGGATCTTGCCAGCTGCCCTGATTCTTGCTCGCTGGTCTTGTTTTTCAGGGATCCTCTAACCAACAAAGCAGAGGACTCCTAGTGAATTTGTCACCATCGACCACGGCTCCTGTGTCTGCCACTAAGGTGTTCTGATCTTCTCTCGTAACCATCAGCCTTTCCCCTGCTGGTTCTGAGGGCCTAGGAGACCTGGGTGGGGACCTCCCTCTGCTCCTCTCTCGTCTGAGGTCGGGTACACATCTGCTCATCCTCTGAGTCACAGTGTCCTCGTCTTTAAAGTAAGGATACGCTTTGCCCTGTGATCTTCACAGCTTTGTGGAGCCAGTGCAAACTCTTTCTGACTCAGAAGACCCGACCTGGGCGTGAGGCACCAAAGGGCCCTCACCGGAATGAACCTCTGCATGCGTGGCCTGCATCTCAGCCCACACTCGGGACCGGGAGGCTGCCTCCTGATGCCTCACGCTGGGCCACGGCCCCTTCCTTGGGGGGCTTCCCCTCACCTCCACTACTACCTCTCACTCTCCCTGTATCATGCTGCCCCTTCTCCAGCTTTCTAGTTCCCAATGTCCTGCGCCCCACGTTCCACCGGGGCTATTTGCATTCTAATTGTCTATTGTCTCTCCATGCCTAGCAAAGCTCACTCGCATAGGGAGGGAATTCCTGGGGGCAGGAGAGCAACACTGAGCTGACGACTCCTGTGGGACCAGAGATGGGTCCTCCACTTCCAGGGACCCGGGTCCGAGGGGCGATGGTTTGTGGTCCTCGCGTGCTCCTGGGCCCCACTTACCTTCTGAATCTTTGTCTCCTCTTCACCCTTGTCTAGATCGGACTTCTGCAATCAGAATGTAGAGAGAAAGCATGAGTGAGGACCAGCCTCCGTGCAATGTCCCCACTGCCCCAGCTCTCCATTCGTTCCCCGAGTCTTTTGAAGTCATCTGGTCCTTCCCTCTGCCATGGGGATGGGGTATCTGACTAAGTCTTACAAAGCATTGACTGCCCATGGTTTTCGGGCAGTGGTTCAGGTGTTCACACCCCCTTCTGGTTGCTGCTTCATTGCTTCGGTCCTGGCAAAGGCAGGCAGGGCGGTAGAGGAGGGGATGGCAATGATGTCACAAGGGCACCTATGACCCAGGGACCAGGATGCCTTCTCCAGGTTCAAAGTTGTTGGATAAAGAGGAAACACCTGCCCATTTCCCTCCTGCCAGGGATGGACCAGAATCTTGAGTGGAACCACAGCCTCTCTGAGTCTGACCTTCCCCAAGGATGATCTCTGGTCTGGCCCACCCACAGGACCATCCTGTCATCAGCCACCGAGGAGAGCAGCTCACACGGTGCAGAGGAAGGAGCGTAGGCTTGGCTGCTCCCCCTGCCTTCCCGCATGGTGTCTGTCCTCAGTGGGTGGGAAGGTCCTTCTCTGAGTGGGGATCAGTGTGAGTATGGAGGGTGAGCAGGAGCTGGGGAAGGATTAGAATGGAGGTACCTCAGCCAATTTCTACTCCCTCCCACCAGCTGCTATACCCCTCGTCCTTCTGTAGCTGTTTGGTGGCACTTAACAAGCCAATATATGTTCCTCAAAACAAAACAAGCCCTTCCATGCCGTGTCTGAAACTTAGTGAGTGGGAGGAATTTTGCAACCATGAGTCATTCCGTAGGAGATAATGTCGCCCCCACTGTAGACTCCTCTGGTGGTGGCATTGGGCATATTTTAAAGATTCGATTTAGGGATTCGGGCTTGCTTCCCAAGCCAGCCATCTTCCGGCTGTCCCCACCCCCATTTTCCAGGCGTGTTGAGCTCTTCACCGACCCTGCGGATAGCTCCCTCCAGATCACAGCGACAGTGGATGTGGTCTCTTCCTTTCAAGGCATCGTCCATCGACTTCCCACCAAGCAGACAAGGACTGCGCTTTCTGCCACACCACAAGCGACCCCGCTGCTTCTCCCTCGTCTTCCCGATGAGGTCCCTGCAGTTGAGGTCCCGTCACTAGTTAGCGTTTGCGTGATCGTGACTATGCGAGAGCTGGTGACAGCTGCGCCACGGAGCACACTCTGATTCCCTTTCCTTGCCCACATAACTTCCTAACAGCTCTTCGCGTTAAAAAAAATGTTGCAATATGTACAAATTTGACGACACACAACGAGCCCATATGTACTCACCACACAGCATAACCTGTTTTTCTTTTCTCTACCGATGAATGAATTTCTAAGTCACCACCAATGATTGTCTACAGCAGATAACGCTGTGAGGAGCACCTGCCCGCATGTCTCTGTGCAGCCGTGGGACGTGTTCTCTGGAGGATGCACACTGGGGCAGCTTGCTGAGCCGTAAGACAGGTGGCTCCTCCATGCCACCAAATCCTGACAGATTGCACTCCACAGTGGCAGCACCAGGCTGACTAACCTCTGTCGTTCACTTCCAAATGTTTGCTGGACTGAGAGATGCAAAGTGGTGTCTCCTGGCTGTGTTAATTTGCATCTCTCTGATGAGGGACTTGAGCAGAGTGCGATGTTTCAGGGCGAGTACCTGGGCACTCATTTTGACACTGATCCTTTCTGTGATAAGTCTTCCCACCCCTTTGTGTCTTGTTCCTCCTGGGTGAAGTGAAGGTAGCAGCATCACTCCACCTGCACGGAGCTGTCGTAGGGGTTTACGCAGGGGACATCCATGGGACAGCGCCTGGTCCTAGCCCTGCTCCCTGTCCGTCACTCTTATAATTGCTGCATCTTGGCCGTCTGGTAATCGCTGGATCTTGTCCTCTGCCTGTTTTTCTATTGGATTCTGATTATTCTCTTGTGTGACTTCTCAGATAACCCTTTGCTAGATAGAAATGTTACAGATATTCTTTTCCAGACTATCATTGGCCTGTTAACGTGTGTGTGTGTGTGTGTGTGTGGTGTCTCATGACACAGATATCTTTCCATCCATTTTCCCCTTTATAATTGGGTTTCAATTTTTTTTGGACTAGTAAGCACTTTCCCATCTAGGGGTCTGTATTTTTCTGTTTGGTTCTGGTTTCCGTTGTCCATTGAGCTCTTCACCAAGTGACAGGGACATGATCCTGCACACAGTGTCTCTCTCTTTGTTGGATTTAGCCCCTCATTTTGATAGATTACATTCTATGATAGTTTCCGAAAGAGAGAAAATGGGCGTGGGTAGACATTTGTAAAAAGTTGCATGTCTTAAAAATGACTTTGTTTTACTCTCAAATCTGATTGATAGTTTTGCTTGGTATAGAATTCTAGATTGAAAAAACTTTTTTCCCTCAGATTTTTGAGGACTTTGTTCCACTTTCTTCCAGAAGTCTAAGGCTACTCTGATTCTTTAGTCCATAGATGTGACCCTACTTTTTTCCTCTCTGGAAGTTTTTAGGATCTTCTCTTCATCCCTGATGTTCTGAAGTTAGCGTTGTCTCAATAAACATTTATGTAGTAAACGAATACATGTTTCTATCCAGGTCTTAGATTGGTGGCATCATTGCGTTTCAAACGCTGCTCTCTAGAAGCACTGTCCCCCCGTTCCCGAATGCTTCCGGCACCAGCCATCCCCGATCCCTCGCCACGACAGACACATTGCTCTCAGTGTCTCTTGAAAAGGTTGTGTGTTTTCCCCTCATTCATTGTGCTGGGCGTTGGCTTAGTCTTTCAGTTTAGAAATTCACATCATACAACTCTGGGAAACTTTATTGTCTTAGCTTTAAAAAAAAAGTAATTTCTACGCTTCGATTTTCTCATTTTCATACTTACAGAAATCCTATTAAATCATAGATGGATCCTCTAATTTTCCAACATTTTCTACACTATTTTCCAACTGTTTTTTTTTTTGTTGTTCTACTTTTTGGAAGATTTTTTCCTTTCTTGAAAGCGTGTTAACTTTCAAGAGCTCTTTCCTGTCCTCTGAATATTCTTTTCCTTTAGAGCCTACGATTCTTGCTGCACTTATTCGCGATGGTCTCTTACAGTCTAAGAATACTAGTTACGCTTGTTTGATTGGTTTTTTTTTTACATCTTTTCTTCTGTCCTCAGTATTATCTCTATTTTTCGAAACCCTTTTTATTCTGTTTTATTTTTTGTCTGTCTTTCATATTGGAAGCTTTATGCAAGTGTTAATGATCCTTAGCTGTCTATTTATGTGTAAGAAAGGGCATTAAAAAGGTGAAAGGGAAGCTCGATGTCCATGGGTGGGGCTTGCTGACCGGTGCCATTCAGTATAGGTTAAGAAGGTAGAGTTGGGCTTTGCTTCAGTGGGGGATCCCGAATATAAGTACTTGTTTGTACTATTCTTTGGAGCTCATGGTAGACTGCATTTGTAACCTGATATTCACATCTTCTGCTATGGGACTTTGCAGTTTCTTCCCGTAATGGGGTAGAACCTATCTCCCTGTGCCTTGGGTTTGGCTATATGACTCGCCGTGACCAGTATAATCAGTTGGAATGATGACATGAAAATTTGGCCTTGGCTTGGAAAGGCTTTGTCCATTTATATTTGCCTTCTTGTGCTTCTACCATGGCCAAGACATGAAAATGTCCAACGAGCCTGCTGTCTGAAAAGGAGGGGAAGAAACACGTGGAGCAGAGTGTCCCCAGCCACGTCACCCCAGCTGAATACGGCCCAGATCAACATGCTCATGTCACATGTCTCTGAGGCTTGTTCTGCAGCATGTGCAGCAATACTGGATTGGTTTCCCCAGAGAGAAATTTCAAAACCTTGAGTCAGAGAGTAGGGGAATGAAAAGTGACTGCAAGCTTTCAGGGGGCTGCGTTGGCACACACAGGGCTGGAGACCTCTCTGTTCAGCCTACACACTTTCAATTAATCTCTTTATTTTAGCATAGTGTTTCACCTCTGCCTCCAGCCATACCTGAAATTCCTGAGTCCAGATGCTCTGTGGTTTAACTTATCCAGAAAATAAACCTTTCTTCTGCCAGGTGGAGGAGGGGCTATTGCCTGGATGTACATGTGAAGGAGGGACATGGAGTGAAGGGGTAAACCTCCCAAAATCCTTAAGTAAATGTCAGTCCCTCACCTGAGGTTCTTAGTAACTGGTGCCTTAATCGACACTATGTTATTATTGTAGATTTGTAATGTACTTTAATGTGACTGATCACGTTACTGTATCCTAGTCTCTTTTTTTCAAAATTGTCTTAACTAATTGTGGACTTCGATTCTTCAATATGATTTTTTTTCCTCATCCGTTTGTCCAGTTCTCAAAACTTCTGATGAGGTTTTTGTTGGAATTGAGTATAATCTATAGTTTAAATTGGAAAAAATGAGAAATCTTACAATGTGAAGTAATTCTATCAATGACTATACAGAATATTTCTCCATTTATTCAGATCTTCCTTTATGTCCTTTGAAGCGGTAGACAAAAGTTCCACCTGTAACTTCAAGGTCATGCCCTTAGAGAAAGAGCATGCCTTTCTCCATCTCTTCTTACTCACTAGATTATGGATGTATTTTTGAATTTGAAGCAGCCATTTAGGATCATGAAGGGACCTTGGGAATAGAGGCCATTATAGCGGACTGCCAGGATTCCTCAACGTGTAAAGTGACATGCTAGTCTCAGATCACCGATTTCCGAAAGTCTATGGGGAAGAGAAATAAACCTCCAATTTGTTAAAAGCCCTGTTAATTTGTTTGTACTATCTTTCGTTGCCACCACAGAGTTAAGCTCTACCTCAGTAATTTTCAAAGTGGGGTTCCCTAAAACAGTAGCCATAGCAACACCTGGACACTTGTTAGAAATAGACTTTCTCGGGACCCTCATCTATTGACTCAGAAAAGCTGGGTGGGGCCCAGCAATCTGCTCTCACGAGCCCTCCATGTGATCGCGATGAGCACTAAGCTTGAAAAGCGTTGCTCTCAATTACTCCCTCTTAGGTCCATCTCTCACAATAGGGTCTCTCTGAGGTTAACCCGGAAGTGAAGGCTGCCACACACATGTTTTGCATAAGTAGGAAGAGCAGGCAAGCGAAGGACCAGTCCATCCACTCCTAACGCAGTTTTTAATGAACAGCTGCTGATTTCCCATCCTGCTGGCTGTGGAACTAGGCAAATGATATCACCCCACACTTGACTCATAGGAGTGGGGCGGAAGGACCGAGCCATGACGATATCCACACTCAGGCCCTGAGTCCAGATTATCCTCCGCCACTGGGCGGAAGGCCAGCAGGTACTAGGCCTATAGGAGCTGAGGTGCAGGAGAATCCCCTCTCTTCCCTCATCTAGTTTGGGGCAGGTGAGGGGGTCGGCCTCCCCAAGCGCTGCTGTTGCTGCTGTGGGCAGATCAGACCTGCTTCTGCCAACAGGTGAGGAATTAGGCAGGTTGACCCGCCTGGGTTCTGTTGTTACTGTGCTGAGGACAGATTGGGGCACTGCTGTCAGCAGACGTAGGGTGTGAGGTGGGTGGATGAGCCTGCGCTCCCCTGCTGCTGCTGCTGTGGGCAGATCACACTCATGGCTACCAGTGCGTGTGGGACGTGAGATGCGTGGGCTCATCTGGGGGCCAGTGTCACAGCTGCAGGCAGTCCACTCCGCCATTGCCACGGCTATGGGTCTCCCCGCTCAGTCTCTGCTAGGCATCCCCTTCCTTTGGCGAGAGAGAGCAGGCTTGTATTGTTTTATTTACCCCTATGCCTGTTGGTGGTTCTGGGCTGGAGCATCTTTGGTATCAAGTCTGTGATACATGATAAAGAGAAAAATCCAGGGAATTCATGAGGTACCTTTGAAAGTCTTGAAGTTCCTAGCTATCCACCTTTTATCTGCATCTCAGATTCCTTTAATGATTGTCTGTGGAATTATTTTCAGAGTATTTAGTTTGTGTTTGGAGGAAAGGAGAAGGGAGAAATGAGTCAACACAATTTGTGCCAGAACTGGAGCTCCCACTCCTGGTTTTTTAACCAAAAAAACTGCAAAACTTAAGTCCACACAACAAACTGTATGCAAATATACATAGCAGATTCATTTGTAATCACCAAAAACTGGAAACAACTCCAAGATCCTACAACTGGTGAAAACCTCTGGTAAGAATCACACAATGGAATACTACTCAGCAATAAAAAACAAATGAATACCCACAACACCCTAGAGAAATCTCATATTTATTACGCTAAATGAAAGAAGCCAAACTCAAAATGGCTACAGACTATAATTCCTTTTATATGATTTTGGAAAAGGCAAAACAATAGGCCCAGAGTACAGATCCGTGGTTGCTAGGGTCTGGTGGTGGGGCAGTAGCTGGCTGCAAAGGGGCACAGGAAGCTTCTGCTTTGTGTGTTTTGAAGCTCAGTTATTAGGCGCATACACACACTTTGTAATGGTGAGGAATTATTGTGACTGTTGAAAGATATAGAGGTTCTATTTTACAAAGCTCTCATCTATTAAAGACATATGAAAGTATTTATGGATGACATGCTGTGCTCTTTGTTGTTCGCCTTTTTAAAAACTTAGGGATTTCAGTGAGGAGTAGTTAGGTCTATAGCCGGACGTAGAGAAGATGCATGAGGTGAGAACAGAGAAATAAACACCGGATTTGGCCAGGACGGATATTGGGAGCTGATCGGTGCAGTGTCCGTGGAGTGAGAGGGATAAAAGCCTGACTGGAGCGGGTTGCAAAGAAAATGGTAAGCGCGGAACTGGACCCAGCGACAGCACGTTTTGCTATGAGAAGAAGCAAAGAACTGGAACAGAAATTGATCGAGGACGAATTTTTTGAAGATGTAAGAGGTAGATTAATCTTTTGGACATTAACTACCTGGAGGTGGCAGTGGGGTAGTGGAGGAGTTGGCCTTTGACGGATCTGAAGACTCTTCCTTTATTTCAACCGGAGGGAAGGCAGTAAGTGTGGTCCAGATGGAGCTGGGATGGACAATGCGGTGGTAGGAAGATGGGGGTCCAGTCTGCTCCCGTTTCTCCAGTTAAGTGCGTGGTGACGTCATTATCATCGAGTTTAAGGGGAGAAGTGGAATGGGACATGGGGAGAGGAGGTGGCATGAGTTCTTCAATGTGGAAAACAGAAATGCACGCAGACCAGAGGAAGTTCCTGGGAACTCTGTCCAGGGGAGATCTGCGGTCATGAATGTAACGGGGACCAGGCTTCGCGGCCGTCGGCTTTGCTGGAGCCACGCTCGCTCTCCTGCAGGCGCAGAGCAGGCAGATGGCTGAGTGCATCCCACACGCGTTTGCAGAGGAGAGGTGACAATAGTTAACCATAGAATCTGACCGGGGTAAAGAGAGATGCAAGGGCATGTCGGGAGCGAAGGCTGTAAAAATATCGGCGGGGTCAATGGGAAAAAGGGAACTGGAGGGAGAGAATGAAACAGAGAAAGGAACACGAGAAAAAGAGATTTGGGCAAGAGCACAATCGCCGGCAATGCTGGGGTCTAGAGCCACGCCGTCCAATGCGACGGCCACTAGACGCGTGTGGCTATTTGAATGTAAACTAATTTAAATTGTAATAAAGTTAAAAATTCAATCCTTTAGCTGCACTAGGCACATTTCGAGTGTTTCCATAACCATATGTGGCTAGCTGCTACTTCATTAGACATACAGACACAGAACGTCAAAGAAAGTTCTATTGAACAGCGCGGCTTTGCTGTGACCGCGAGAGCGAGTGGCAGAGGAGAGGAGCCCCAAGGCTCGTTAGAGGGGATGGGAGGTCAACGGGAAGGCGGGGTCATCCTGGCCAACGATGAAATCACCAAGAATGGAGACAAGAGTGGGGTGGGGGAACGTCGGGGGGCTCCCCGTTTGCTGCTCAGCCCTCGAGGAGAGGAGCTCAGCTGAGGGAATTGTGGCGTCAGAGACACAGTGCCGTGAAGCCCGTTTTCTGCTCGCCCCCAGGGTTATCGCCAGCTCAGCGGCATGCCCAGACCCCCCTCCACTTCCGCTGCTCCGCTCCCAGAGGAGTCAGCCAGTGCTGGCATTTTCTCCGGCTGTCTGTCAAAGATCCCTTGTCTGAGGTGTCCCCGATCCCAGCCAATCCCCAATCCCGGGCTGACAGAGAAGAGCCTCCAAATCCCTTCTCCTGTACAGAAGATGCCAGTCCCCAGGGAGATGCAGCTCACCTGTCTCTCAGAGGCCTGGGCAGTCAGGAAGAACCGACTCCTGGCTCAGTGTAGACAAGGACCTGGGTTTCTGTCTTGACAACTGAGTAGGTAGAATACGGTCACTGTCAATCCAGAACAGCGTCCAGGGGAAAGGAGGGAAACCTCACTGGAGGGTTTTCCCAGGGAGAAGAGGAGGCATCAGGGCCCTTGTCCTGAAATTTCCATTAGCCGAGGAAACCACGAGAGACTCCAGACCAGGACAGACCTTTACTGGGGATGGGGAAACACGGCCCCTGCGCGCAGCCCTCAGGGGTTGATGATTTCGATGTGGAACTGCAGGTGAGTGGCTGTGACGACGCAGTGGCCCTGGAGGAGAGCACAGGTCTGGCAGTTCTGCTGCTGCCAGTGGCACCGGATGTTGTAGATGGCTTTGAGCACCTGGCAGTACCGCCAGTGGATGCGCCACATACGGACCAACGACTGGAGCTTGACCACGGCCCTCTCTCTGTTAACGTAGCTAACCAGGGCTTCCCTCCGCTTCCTGTCCAGCGCCCGCATCAGCATCAGCCTCCACCAGCTCTGAATGACCCAGGCCCTGAGGGCCGCGTGCAGCAGTGCCCGGCGCACCAGGGTGCCCCGCCACCAGGCCTGGATCTCCGTGGCTGCCTTCGTTACATCCACTTCTATTTTCTAGGCAGAGAAAAAAAAACCACTTAGGGAACATCCTGCCACCTACTTCCAGGATCTTCCTGGAGGGATCCTGGATTCTCTTAGCAGTCAGCCCCTCTTCAGAGACTTCAGAGGAGTGAGCAGGACCCTGGCTAAGAGCCGAGGACCTGGGCGGTGAGCCCTCCTCTCCACCATGGACACACCCCTTTGTCCCCTGGTCACCGTATTGTCCCCTTGACCACCTCACACAATGGATCACACAACGGGGAAACCACCGCGTTGGGGACGTGAGGGCCTTCGTCAGTCACACGCCACCTCTGCTGTGTTCGTGGGGTCTGGGAAGTTTGGCCTCACGATGCGATCGCCTTGCGGTCTCTGCTCATTCTCGTCCAGGCCCCGCTGGTTGGTTTGTCTGCCGTAGCGATGCGTTTAGATGCCGTGACGGGGTTTCAGTGCCCTCACTCGTCACGTCATCTACTGCCAGCCTCGCCCGACTTCCAACAGCCTGTTCTCTAAGTCAGAGTCCTCACCACCTCGCCTCCCAGCCCCAGGCATTCCTAGATGGCTTTCAAGTTCTCTCTCCACTCTTCATGTCACAGTCAGGCCCAGACCCAGAGAGTCCACGCTGAGGGCGGAGTGGAGGGAACGTGAGCCAGCGTTGAGCGGACTCCTGATTGTGTTAGACTCTGGACCCATAAGAGGCGCCGTTCCGCATGCTCGTGACACGGATGTGAGCGCTCTGGATCTCTCTCAGACTTCATGGGGTTCGACTCACCTTACTTTTCTTTTTCTTCACACGATATACAGTGGTCTGATCGACATCCTCTAATTCAAATACAACTAAATTGCCACCTTTCTGTCATCAGAATTAAACAGGAAATGAATGGCTGAGTTAAGATTGCTGTTTCTCTTAGGGCTCTACACGAAGTTACCCCCCTGCCTCAGCTTCCCCTCTTTTCCCAAGTCTTATGAAGCCCAGGGTGTCTCCCACCCACCCCCAGCATGCCTACTAGATGTGGCCATGTCTCTTACACAGAATCGAACCCGTGTGCTCATGGCTTGTCTCTAGATGGTTCATTAGCCTTGATCTCTACCTCCCAAGATCTGGCATGAGTAATATGAGGGGAAGAGCTATGAGTTCACAATTGCATTATGACACAGGGATTGGAATATCCGCCACACACTTGAATCAGCCTCAGAAACCAGACCCATGGGAGCTGGTGCTACCTGTCTACTTCCCACCTGTCGGACACGTACCAGAGCTCAGTGCAAACACAGGGCAATGAGATTCCATCCTAGGGCTCCCCTCCAGTGAGGCCCATTCCCATGCGCCTCATCCCCAGTCACACAGGACAGCAGGAGGGACCCTTAGTGTACCTCCTCATGACAATCGAGTGTCTTCTCAGGCTTGGCACCTCCTGTCTTCCCCTGATTCGGGGTTCAGCAGCTCACCACACCGCAGGCAGCTAGAAAGAGAGAGATCCGATAAATCTAGAAAGCAGTAAAATAAAGATAAAAATCTTCAGTTAATTAAAGAAAAAAAAATGAGAGGTGGAAAATAAAGTTGGAAGGTGATGCTTTGAAAAGACCAAAATTAAAGGTAGATAGTCCATGAACTTCGGTGGTTGAGAAAGGCAACGTAATCACAGAGAGATATAAATACATATAGGAGACCAAATGTAACAACTCAGAGGAAATACTTTTCCAACGAAATGGAAATGACCAAAATTAACTGAAGAAAATATGTAAAAATCGCTAAGTTGAAAAGGCTATTCCACCATAAATAAGGCACCAGGAACAGGTAGATTCATATCCAACTGTTTAAAATGGACAAATTTAGATATTCCTAATGCGACAAACTATTATCAAATATACACATTCCCGTCAAGCACCTCACGGGGTCGGTGTTGGCTGTGATAGGACTTTGATCTTGTGGAGGAAGGCGATCGTCATGAGATTGAGTCCCTTCTAAGAACAGGGACGAGCCCTCCATTCGCTAAAGAATTCTTTTATGTCTTTCTGTAAGTTTAAATATTTTTACCTGTAAATAGTTTTTTCTTGAGCGACAATTTGCATTCCATGAAACTTACCATCGAAGACTGTGCGACTCAGTAGTGGGTAGAATATTCACGGAGCTGTGCGACCATCACCGCTCTCTGATTGCAGAAGAGTTTCATCGCCCCCAAAATACACCCCAGATCCAGGGGCTGCCAATCTCCATTCTCCCCTCCCCCAGCCTCTGGCAACCGCTGATCTACATCTTCATAGATCTGCCTATTATGGACATTTCATATGATCGGAACCACGCGAAAGGGGCTTTGTGACTGGCTTCGTTTGTTCAGCAGAATGTTTTCAAGGCTCATTCATGTCACAGCGCTACATAGCTTTCTGCGGCCGAATGAGACTCCGTCTCATGGATACATGACATTTGAAAATCTCTTCATCGGTTAACAGACGTTGGAGTTGTTTTTACTTTTTGACTATTATGAATAGTACCGCTGTGTATATTGACGTTTAAGTTTCTGTCGGGACACACGTTTTCAGTTCTCCTGGGTATACACCTAGGAGTGGAATTGCTAGGTCATACGATCACTCTATTTTTAACTTTTCGAGAAGCCCCCAGACTTCCCCAGCAGTTGCGCCATTTCCCCCACATACTCAGCAACACTTCTTTCTTTTCTTTGAAAACACAATAGCCATTCGAGTGGCGTGAAGTGGTATCTCATTGAGGTTTTCATTTGCATTACCATGAAAATTAATCACGATGAACAACTTGTCATTGGTATGCATCTTCTTACCCCGAATGTTTATCGAAATCCTTTGCTCGTCTATTTATTTATTTATTTTAGCCCGTTAAAAATCAGCTTTATTGAGGTATAGTTCACATAAAATTAAGTTCACTGTTTTTAAATATACGATACATTTTTTGAGTAAATATATACAGTCGGGGTTTACATTTTTAATCTACTTTAACGATTACAAAGAGTGGAAAGCTTTTCATATCGGCAACTGCTGATGTGGAATGAATGGCTGAGTTAAGATTGCTGGTTCTTTGTACTTCTTTAGTGCTTATCATATTAGTGAGTTAATTGTGTGAATTCACTTTCCAGATGGAATTGGTGTGAAAAAGAACGTTCCATTTGATTTTAAGTAAAAGTTAACTAAATGAAGTCCTTCATAAATTAAGGGTTACTCTACTTTTAGGTGACAGAAATGTGTCATGGGAAAACAGTGCTAACCAACATTTTCTTTAGTGAAACAATTTTCATTCTATGGTCTTCAATCTGTAGAGATTTAGTAAAAGTCCTACAATTTTCACAGTAAAATGCAATTAGACTTAATTTTAAGGAGTGTGAAGATTGTTAAAAGTTGTTTATCGGATTCAAAGCAGGAAGCTAACACGTTTTAAAATTTTCTGTGAGAGTTGAAATAAAGGGCTTTCCGACTAAAAGTCAATGAAGAGAAAATTCAATTAACCAGATCACTCCAACAAATGATTTAAACTTCACTAAATCTGAACATGAATCTTTACAGAAATGGGCACAAATTTGAGTTAAATTTATGTTGATACTATATAGCCCTCCAAATCTAAAGTGGACATTTAGATTTAGAATTTTAAGTATAAGAAGAAAACGTGATTTTTTTTATAATCTGGGTGTGAGAAAATCCTTTTTAATTATTACTCAAAATTCAGTTGCAGTGAAAGAGATTGATAAATTCAATTGTATAGAAATAAAAACTATATGACAAACACCATAAACAAAGTCAGAAGAGAAATGATAAACTCTAGAAAATATTTGTAAACATATCATGAAAGGTACATTTCCATGTATATGTGAGATAGACATTCTCCTACAAACTCTTAAAAATTAAGGTGAAAACGCAAACGTATATGTAGATATAATATACACACATATATGTGTGTGTATATATGTGTGTGTAAATATGTATGAGAGGAAGTTTCACAGATGAATGCCAGTTAATAAATGTACAAATGACAGAATCAGAAAACAATCATCCTGTAGCCCTCACTATAATAACAGATTTAAATAAATATTATCAATGGATTCTCATACCAATGGAATGGTTGTTGCAGAAAGGGATATTTGCTTGGACTCAAAGTATACCACAGATTACTTATTAATGATAAAAAGACTATTCCTTTACAATGGAGCAATCTGGCAGTCACATTAACAAAGTAATCAAATTTAGCATCACCGATAGTGGAACAACCCAATGTGTACCTCCACGAACCTGTATTGTAATACCACATAAGGTTTATGAGTATTCTTTTCTTTTTAATTGAAGAAATGATTTAAAATTTTTCCCCTGTCTACCTCCCCTCTCTCCCCTCTCCCCATCCTCTGGTAACCACTAGTGTATTGTCCATGCTTTGCCCATTTATTAATTGGATATTTAAAACTAGTGAGTATAAGAGTTCTTTATACATTTTGGCTACTATCCCATTGTCAGGTATATGATTTGCAAATATTTTCTTCTATTCTGTGGGTTGTTTTTTCACTTTTTAACAATAAGAGCTTTATTGAGATATTTTCCTAGCATACAATTCGCCTATTTAAAAGTCTACGATTCAATGGATTTTAGCACATTCACAGATCTGTGCAGCCGTCAGCACAGTCAATTTTAAAACATTTTCATCACCTCAGAAAGAAATCCTATACACTCTAGCTATCACTACACTACCACGCAGCAACCACTAAACTACTTCCGTCTCCAACGATTTGCCTATGTGGACTTCTCGCATAAATAGAATCGTATACTAGGCAGTCTTCTACTACTGGCTTCTTTCATTCAGCATAATGCTTTCAAGGATCAACCACATCATAGTACTGATCAGTACTTCATACTTTTTTATGGCCAAATAATATTCCTATGAATGGACATACCACTTCTATGTATCCATCCATCCATTCACTGATCGACGTTTAGGTTGTTTCCACTTTTTAGCTATTATGAACAATGTTGCCATAAACATTTGTATACAAATTTCTGTGTGGACATCTCCTCAGTACATATCTAGGAGCGGAATTGCTGGGTCACGTGGTAACTCTCTGTGTAACTATTTGAGGAACAGACGCACTGTCTTCCCAAGTGACTGTACCATTTTACATCTCTACCAGCTGTGTATGTAAGTTCCAGTTTCTCCTCATCCTCGCCAAGACTTGTTATTATCTTACTTTTTAAAATTATAGTTACTCTACTGTGTGTGGAGAGGTATGTCACTGTGGTTTTTATTTTTATTTCCCTGATGACTAATGATGTAGAGCATATTTTCATGTGGTTATTGGTCATCTGAATATCTTTGGAGAAAAGTCTATCCAGATCCTTTTTCCATTTTAATGGAATCATTTGGTTTTTTTATTACTGAGTTGTAAGGGTCTTTGATAGTCTATAATTCTTATATTCCAGATGCAAGTGCCTTATCAGATATATGACTTGCAAATATTTTCTCCTATTCTGTGGGTTGTCTTTTTACTTCCTTGAAGTGTTCTTTAAAGAATAGAAGTTTTCAATGTTGATAAATTCTGATTCATCTGTTTCCTCCTCTTGGTTGGTTGTGTTTTAAGTCTCATAGCTAAGAAACTGTTGCCTACATCAAGGACATAAAAATTTACATCGCTCCTGAGTGACTCGGGTCAGAGACAGTGCAGGTGGGGTCCCTCCACTCTGAGGGCCTCTGCAGAACTACCGTTCGTGGAGTATGTGGGATTGGGAGTGGAGACTTTCTTTTTCTTTTTCCATGTGTTCTTTACCTTTCCAATCTCCTCAAATTCTTGTCGTATGATTTCATAAACCTAGCCATCCTTCTGTAACCAGAGTTTAGAGATAACAGTTATGGGTACATAATTGTTCTCTCTACAACTCTGTGCAGCATCCACCACATACTCAACCTTCAGCTTTGCCCAGAGACCCTAGATTCTGGAATCTACTTTCCCTTGCCTGCGCCTTTGGGTGGCTTGGCTCTCTCTTACACAAAATCAAGTGCCCATGGTTCGGAAATAGATGGTTCAAATCCCCCCAGGTCTAAGCTCCCCTAAATTGTCCACAATTAGGAGCCTGATGGTCCCTCGCTCTCAGGTCTGCACTGCTCCAGCCACAGGTCTGGCAGAGAGGAGGAGGGGAGAACCATGATGTCATAAGGGCACATGTGACTCAGGCACCGGGACACCTTCCAACGGCGAGCAGCTTTTTGGTGTAAATGTGGAACTCTTGTCCATTCTTTCCTCCATAAATGCCCAATATCTGGCTAAAGAGTCAAGACTCCTGAAATACCAGCCCTTTGGCACAAATGCGTATAAAGTTAGTCATTTCAATCTGGTTGATGCAAACATAAATTTGAGACATTTTCAACAGTATTAATAGAGAATTCAATGACAGGTATTTCAATTCAATCAAATAATGGAACCAAATGATTAGAAAGAATGAGTTTGGAGTAAAATTCATAAGCAAGGCCTTCACAAAAGGAGATTTACAAATGGCTAAGAAGCACATTAAAAGATGTCCTACGTCTTTAGTCATGAGGAAAATGAAAATTAGAACTACAATGAGATAATTCCAAACACCCTAGAAAATGGCTAAAATAAAAAAAATACAACACCAAATTTTGGCAAGGACGTATAACATCCGGGTCACTTACGCACGGTGGGTGGATGATATGAAACAGTAGAAACACTGTGGAAATGGGTTGGTAGTTTCTAATAAAGTTAAGCGTGTATCCACCCTATAACTCAGGTGTTCCACTCATAGGTATTTGTGCAAGAAAAATGAAAACATATCCACAAGAGCCTTGTGTATGATGGTTCATAGTAATTTTATTCAAATAGATCAAAATTGGAAACAATTCAAGTGTTCACCAACAGGTGACTAGACAAAGAAATCGTGGTATAGTCATAAAATAATATGCAGTAATAAAAATGAACAAACTACAGATACACACAACATAGATGCATCTAAGAAACCTTATGCTAAATGAAAGACGTCAGAAACAAAAAGAGTATTTAAAGAATGATTCCATTCATATAAAATTCTAAAACAGGCAAAACTAAACTATAGGGCAAATAATTCAGAATAGAGTTTACATCTAGGGTAGGGGTATAAGAGATATTGTTTGCAAACAGCACAAAGAAACAAAGAGACATGTACGATGTCTTGTCTGGGCGGTGGTTACTGGGGAATGTAGAATTTTGAAAGCTCATCTATTAAGAAATACTGAATACAAACCGAAAAGAAAAAACCGCAAAGAATGAGTTTGTTCTCTATGTGCTGACATGGAAGAACAATATGGTTTCTATCCCAGAAAGTGTTTATATGTTTGTGTTATAAAGGCATTTTTTTTTTAAAGAGGGGATCTGGGAGATACATACTATAAAAATTTAACCATAATTAACTTTGATGAAGACAGTGGAGTTAGGGGGGTGGGGTAAATTTCCTAGTTGAATGCCCCGTGTCTGGCTCGTTTGCCAGGTCCACAGTTATCAGCCTCTTGGAAGAGTATGAAGGCCCCAGGACCAGCCAGGGCCCCCAGCTCAGGCTCAAGCGGCTTCAAATACTTTCCTGTCTTCCTCTTCCCAAGGGCTTCAAGGCCACAGTCAGGAGATGGGTAAGGAGCAGCCATTGCATAAGCAAGGCCCTACCTCTGCCTGCTCCCAGCCTCTGAAGACGTACCATGAGCCACAAGGTCAATGCTGAGCAGAAAGTCCCTGACTAAGGACTGGGCGTTATTGAGCGGCCCTGGTTCCCTCTCAGAGTCACAGCCCCAGGGGTCACTGAGGGGTCACACTGGAGTGTGGAGGGTGAGTATAGTGGAGGCCAGTGTGGGACTATGAGGGGATGCAGAGAAGAGTCGGCCATAGAAGGCTGTGGGGGAAGTGGCGGGTGGTTGCAGGGGACAGGGAAGGCCCGAGAAACAAGCTGCGGGACAATTTCCAAACGCCAGGCTTCCATCTCTGGATTTCTTTCTTAGTTTAGATCACGGCCCAGACATTTTTTAACTACGGTACTGCTTTCCAATTCCTTCAAGCAGAAATATAAAGCATTTCGATCGGCTTCTCCAGTTATTCTCAGCAAAAGGGTTAATACTTCTTAGCACACCATTATCAGAAGTGGGTGTCTCTTCCCTGCTATATTTTTATTCACTGATGTATTTTCGACTTCTTATTTCTTTTCGTTAACCAAATACAGATACATCTGTTTTGACCCAGCAAGAAAGTCTTTGTATTTTTAATAGATGAATACTGCAAATTTACATTTATTATGATTTCTAATATGCCTGGACTTATTGCCGTATTATTTCATGATTTCCTTCTATCATCTTTTTTTTTTTCATGTTCCATATCTTTGTTGAATTGATTGAGTTTTCTTTGGCATTTTATTCCTTCTATTATTTTCGAAGTTGAGACAAAGACAGCTAGTTGCCTAGCCAGTATCCGTTTTTCTCATTTTCCTAACTAATAGAACCATGATAATTTGAGGTGGCAGTATATCTACCTCAAAGAGAGGAGAGAAAAGGATTATCTTCATCCGCCTCCCTTGCAGCTAGGGGTGGGTCACGTGGCACTCGCTGGCCAGTGAGATGTCAGCAGAGGGCCCTGGGTAAATCTTCTGGGAAAGCTTGTTGTAAAGAGGCTGCCTCAGGCTAGAATGGTCTTCTTGCCCTTTGTATTTACTCCTCTTCTTTCCACATGAGGAGGGGCACTCTGGTAGCCATATTGTGAGTATGAGGACAAAGATCCAGTCACGAGCATGGGAAAACATAGTGACAGAAGAAGTCTGGATACCAGCTGGGGAATGCCCACGTCTAGGCTTTTTCTATGAGAGATAAAAATAGTCCTCTAATGTGTTTGAGCCACTGTTGTCTGGGTTTCTGTTATAGCAACGAAATACAATTTCTAATGGATAGAAAAGTGATATATCTTATTCTTACTTTTCTAATGCATTCCAATATTCATATTTATTTTCTTTTCTAATTTGCTGTTAACATCTGGAGCAAAATCATTATCTATTGCCTCCTAAATCAGGCAAGAACTTGAGCCCAATTCCTACTCCTCCACTCACTCCCCCAATCCCGCATGTCATTATCATCTTGAACGTTATTTTTAAACCGACATGCACATTTTTACAGTCAAGTTCTTTAGAGTTAAGAATCCTTTTTTTCTGGCTTCTCTGATCACTGCTACCACTGCGGCCCTCCCCTAGTTTTCACTGTGATGGGGTCGTCGTCGCCCAGTAAATATTTCTTGTCAGTATAGTAAACTTCCTGGATCTTTACAAATACAAAACGGTCTTTCATTTGTCATGACGCTTTAATAACATTTTGAGCGAGTTTATAATTCTGTGCTTACAAAGTTATTTCTTCAGAGAGTCGGAGATGTGTTTCTATTCTCTCCTTTGCGCCCAGTGTTGCGAAATTAGCTGGTGTCAATTTGATTCACTCCTGGGTAGGTAAACTTCTCGGTGGGTTTTATTTCCTCTTTAAATATTTATCTTCATCAGTTAAAATTGTGTCACAACATATTTTGTGTTGCATCTGTTTTTACTCATCTGGGTGCGGTTGGTCAACCGTTTTAAACTGTGAGTCTTTCAAATGAATCACTTTAAAAACTCTCTCCTTAACGGTTGAAAATTCTCTCATTAATGCTTTGAATGTCGCTTCTCTCCATTTGGCTTAGTTCAGAAAGAATCTGGTTCAACAGATTCTTCTTTATGTACCTTGTGCCACCCTAGAACATCTCCCATCTCCTGGCATGTGGGCCACACTATAGGGTTGTCACCTCATAGTCATGATCGGATTCTTTCTAAGGAAATGGTCTCTGGGAAGGCAACCTGGAAGCTAACCTCGGAAGCAGAGAAATCTGTGGGAAAAACCAAGCCCTGCTTTTGCCCTTGACTCACAAGGTCCTTCTTCATTGCCAGAAAATCCTCTATCAGTCTCTCTAGAAATTTCACATCTCTGGGGCACATCTCCTAAATTTATCTTTCTGATGCCTTCTCCTCCCTCCCCCCTCCTGTATTCTGCTTCCGCCACAGCAGCCTCCTTGACGTCCCTCAAACGTGCTGAACACATTCCTGCTCCCGTGTCTTGACACACGCTTGGCTGTAGAGCTCCCTCCCTCCCTCCTGTACCCTTCAGTGACGTACTCTCTGACACTCCATAAAAGTGGGGCCTCCTCTCCACTCGGCACGCTCTGTCTTCCCTATTTGACTCTCCTCCATAACAGATATTACCATCTAAACCACTCTCTAAATAACCGTTTTATAAGGGCAAGAATCATGCCTGCTTTTATCATCAGCAGACCCTCAGCCTCACAATGGTGTGTGGCACCGAGCGGGTGCTCAGTAAATAAGTGTCAAGCAAATAAATTTGGCCTAAGCCAGTTAAATAAATCCCACTGAGCACAGGCTGCTTAGTCCTAGGTCACAAATTAGTATCTTCCCTTGGCCACAGGGCCTGATTGTGGATTCTAAGCTGAGAGTTTCGTTCGTTCATTCATTCATTCATTCATTCATTCATTCAACAGTTATTTAACCCCTACTGTGTGTCAGGTACCATTATAGGCATTTGTTAAAGCAAAGAGTGAGACAGGCAAAGTCCGTATATGTGTGGAGGTCACATTCCAGTGAAAGAGATGAACCAACAAATAAATGTGCTTTCCATGAATCGGGACAGGTGGCCATTTGTGTTTCTATGCACTGACAAAGGTGTTTATGGATCGCACTGTCTAGTTTTAACAATGCTAACTCTCATCGACATGGATGAATGGGTTACAAAGATTCCTGCATGATATCACTTATACGTGGGATATAAACCTGAAAGCAATAAATGAACAGGACAGAGACGCATGGACATAGACAATAGATAGTGATTACCAGAGGTTAGAGAGTAGGAGAGGAGTGGGGAGGTAGACGGGGTGAAAGGGGTCAAATATGTGGTGACAGAAAGAAATCTAACTATGGGAGGTGAACACACAGTGTAAGTATATTTATGCCTTACTGTTAAAGTGTACAGCTGAAACTTATTGGATTCCGTTAACCAATGTTACCATAAAAATAAATTTAATTAATTAATTAAAATAAAAGGAAAAAAAAAGTTTCCTGCAAAAAAAAAACAAAACCGAAATGTTACTAACTTGGAAGCAAGCGGAAGCAACCAAGACATCCTGTTGCTAATATATTTCTTGCCTCTAGGGGGAGCGTCTCATCAGACAAAATAAGATAGCATGGAAAATGGTTTCAAAAAACAGATGTTTAAAAAGATTTCCTTCTTTATGTAATTTTGTTACCAAAAGGAATGTGGTTCACTCATAAAAACCCTTGTAGCTGAACACTTAAAACGTTGGAAATATAATTTCCTCGCCTACTTATTACTTACTTATCTCTCCCCGCTTATATGTCCTGCACACATATAAGGACTTTGCCTGTCTCACGGACATGAATAGACAGTTTGTAGAAAAAGAAACAGCAGGATCAGAAGATTCTGAACATATGCAAAGATGGTCAACTCATCCATAAAAAAATTGGTGTTGATAGGTCTTTCATGTTAAGGGTGAAGAGAAATAGGCAGTATTACATATTGCTGGTCAGAATGTAAACTGGAAAAACCTCTTTGAGTAGCAATTTGACAATATCCATCAAAACTAAAAATTCACAGACCGCTTGATACAGCAATTTTACTCTGGGAAATTTTTTTTTTTTTTATCCAAATGTTCCCAAAAGTTAACATGCACTTAACACCAAAATCAGATCAGGTCAGGACAAGAAGAGAAAACTATATACCAGTTGGACTTATGTAAATATTAACAAACTGAATTCAATGATGATTTCAAATAATACTTAAACCAGCAGGATTTATCCCATGAGTGCAAGCATATTGGTCATTGTTATTAACTGCAAACAACAGAAACTAATTTATAGCTACTTAATCAGAAAATAAAAAAAGTACCAAAAGAATATTTAGTAGCTCACCAGGTTTTCAGGAAGCCTGGAGAATTAGGCTCAGAAACAGGCAGGGCAAAGAGAAAGTATACATCCAAATCCATAGAAAACACCACACCACAGAACCAGCCTGATGAAGAGTCCATCAATGGCACAAGGAACGCTCTGCTGGTGCTCTGGATCCCACGCTGCAGATGAAAAATCCCAGGTGGGTACATTCGATTGGCTAAACCTGGTCACATGTCTGCCCAGCAGCCAAGAAAACTGGGAAAATAGGAAAGTGGAATTTTTCAAGTCTACAATTAGAGGTAAGCTGTCTCCTACAAAGAGAGATAAAAAGGGTAGTCCCCAAACATAGAGAAGGGACTCAGGTGCCAGGTAGTCTAAGATATGGCCAAGGCCCACCACTGTCATGTTTCCATAGTAAAAAAAAAAAAAAAATCTATTGATGTAATTCATGATATTAACAGACCAAAGAAGAAAACCACGTAATCCTCTCTGCAATTGTTTTTTTTTAAAGTATTTAATAAAATTCTTCATTTTAAAAACCATTAGCAAACAACCTAACTAAAACATGGGCCAAAGACCTTAACAAACATCTCACCAAAGAAGATATATAGATGAAAAACAGGCACATGAAAAAATGTTCCACATCATATGTCATCAGGGAAATGCAAATTAAAACAACAATGAGATACCACTACCCACCTATTAGAGAGGCCAAAATCCAGATCATTGACAACATTGAATGCTGGCAAAGGTGAAGAGCAAAAGAAACTCTCATTCATTGTTGGTGGGAATGCAAAATGGTACAACAGCCTTGGGATTCAGTGCGAAAACACCAGATAGAAAAGCACACAGACCATAAGTGAAGGAGACCCACTTACTAATCCTGAAGCATCTGCTGGAGAGGCAGGAGACAAGTAGGACTCTCCCCAGGGACTGAGATGCTAGTGGCAGCCATTTTTGTGATCTCGTTTCGTCGAGCTAACACCAGCACTAGTGAGCACCATCTTGAAATCTTCCTCCTAGCCTACCAGCACCAGTGGACACAACCCACCAAGGACTTAGCCCACACAGGGAACACCCCAGGAAAACAGTTCCAGTAGCCAGAGGGGATTGTGCTGCTGGGCCCCACAGGACATCTCCTATATAAAACCACTATTTCAAGAGCAGGAGGCGTAGCTGATATACCTAACACATAGAAACGAATGGAAAATTAGGCGAAATGAAGAGGCAAAGGACTATGTCCCTAACAAAAGAACAACACGAAACCTCAGAAAAAGAACTAAACAAAATGAGCATAAGCAATCTACCCAATAAAGTGTTCAAAGTAATGGTCACAAAGGTGCTCAACAAACTTAGGACTGAAATGGATGAACTTCAACAAAGTGAGAACTTCAACAAGACAGAAAATGTGAGAGGACACCAGTCAAAGCTAAGCAAAACAATGACTGAAATAAAAAAAAATACAAGGAATCAACAGCAGATTAGATGATACGTAATAATGCATCAGTGATCTGGAAGACAGAGCAATGGAAATCGCCCAAGCTGAACTGAAAAAAGAAAAAAATAATTTCAAAAGTTAGGATAGTTTAAGGGACCTAGGAGACAACATCGAGTGTACAAACACCATGGTGGCTCCTCAAAAAATTAAACACAGAATTATCATATGACCCAGCAATTCCACTCCTAGGCATGTACCCAGTAGAATTGGAAATAGGTGTTCAAACAAATACTGCACACAAAGCTCACAACAGCACTATTTATAATCACCCAAGAGTGGAAACAACTCAAGTATCTGTTGACTTATGAATATAATAACAAAATGTGGTGTGTCCAGCAATGGAATATCATTTATCCATAAATAGGGCACAGGCTACAACATGGGTGAACCCTGGAAACATGGTAAGTGAAAGAAGCCAGACACACAAGCCATATATTATACGATTCCTTTTATATGAAATGTCTAGAATAGGCAAATCCATAGGGACTAGAAGAAGACTAGTTAGTGGCTGCCAGGGCCTGGGGTGAGGGGAAGGTAATGAGAAGTGACTGCAGGGTTTCCTTTTTGGATGATAAAATTAGAATTAAAGTTAGATGAAATTAGAAACTGGAATTAGATAATGGTGATGGGTATGAAACATTGTGACTATACTAAAAGCAACTGAACCGTACACTTTAAAATAGTTAAAATGGTCAATTCTATGTTATATTGTTGCAGAAATGTTGCAGAAATCAGACCAGCGAGAAACCAAGCACCACTCGGAGAGTTGGAGAACTCAGGTTTATTACGCCGGCAGTCCCAGAAGAGCTAGTGCTCTGAATATCTGGGCCCCGAGCTCAGACGCAACTTTGCTTTTATAGGGCTTAGTTAGTATTGGCCGATTGGTTAATTTGCCTTCAGACGGTTACAAAGCTCGGGAGTTGCTATGGGTAGCAGGCAGTTACAGTTACAAAGCATGGGAGTTGCTATGGATTACAGACAACATTTATTATTTAGACAGAACAACCAAAAGGGAGGATTTAGTTAATTTCGAGGTCACCCTGCCCTACAGCCTATGTGGCAAGCATATCTACAGAAGCAGAACAAAGAGCTGATTATAAGGTTAGCCTTTTGAGTGAAAATTCCTCTTTAATATAAATGTACAGCCAATTGTCCAGGGTACCCTCCAAGCTGGGAGCAGTAAAAAGGTATGGAAGAAAACATTAATCACCAAGGAAATTTTTAGTTTGAAATGTATAAATTAAAAAGAAATTATTTTTAATCAAAAATTTCAGTCGGTCCGTGCCTGGTATAAGTCTGGAGGAATAGCTCTGGGCAAAGTTCATGAATAATTCCCTTTCCACCTTACATGTCTCTGCATTGTTGAAAATTTTAGCAACAGATGTACCATATTTATAATCAGAAAAAAAAGCATCGATCAAGAAGAAGAGACCCGGAAGCTGGGGAGGGGACCAATGAGGAAAGAGCGACCAAGGGTCATGACCTGTGACAACTTAGTAGGACCGCAGAGTCACTTACCCCTTCACCCCGTGCTGCCACTCTGTGAATAATAAAAAAAGCATGCGCATGAAAGGGGCTGGCAGGTGTTCCCAGGGGCTCTACGGAGACAAAGGCAGGGTATTCTGGCAACAACAAGCCAGGCCAGAGCGGGGTTGGTGAGAGATCCACAGGGAACAGTGGGGTCTGGCGTCTTGACCATGGCCACCTGGCCTGGGCGGACTGAGCCTCAAAGCACTGGCCACAACCACATCCCCCTACTACGCAGTTGCTTCTGCAGAATCCTGCAGATCGGACTGGGAGTGGAGGCTGGACACCAGGACCAAGGGCTTAACACAGAGATGGAGGCATTTCAGAAGGCCAATCCCCGCCCTCCGCTCAGATTGACAGTCATTAAAGGATGCAATAGGGTCCACTCTGGAGGACTTTTAAAATGATGCAAAGAAGTTACCTGGTTGACAATAGGGCCGGAACCTGTAAGGCACCCCGACAGATAGTGTGAGGGCTCAAACACACATCAGCAATAACCACGGATAGTATATGCGGCCCCACAGGCCCTGGGCACCCAGCAAAGCCTCGTGCAGAAAAATGAGTGACAACATGCATGCTGAAGCCAGAGTCAAGATGGCCTTTCAAGTCCCAAAGGACTCCCAGCACCTTGGCATCACTCGCACCTGCATTTCCAGTCCTAACAGGATGCAGAGACGCAGCTCTCTGTGGGCTCCCGGGAGACCTGGCTGTACGGTCGTGTCCTCACAGCACGGCCCGGCAGATCCAGGTTTTTGTGCGACCCGGAGCTTATGTATTTTGGAAGCCCTACTTCAAGAACAAAAGTGCAAAATTACAGGCATAAAATTAGGCAAGTGCATGTTTTTTAGGATGAGTAAAGATATGGCAACACATTACAAATTTTTAGAAGTTGGCAAACACTAAAACACAATGTTTATGTTAGTTAACTGTCTGTCCTACCTCTGTAATATTTTCCTTACATTTTTAGTTGCATAGCCTCTGATTGTTTCTTCCCATGACGATTTTGAAAATATTTTCTACAGAAACTTGTTTCTTATGGACACTCAAGATGCACAGCACGTGATTTCCCGAGCCAGCTCACCCATGGTCCATAGTGGTGCGACTGGTCCGAGCCCTTCCGGCACTGGGATTCTGACGAACCCTACTTCACAAAATCCAGACCAAAACAAGAAATAGAGTATAGCGTGTTCGTAATGGTCTCACTGCATTACACGCATATTCCTGACAAGACGGAACTTCAATTTTAATCAGGAGAGAACAGAATCTTCCACTTACAGTCTTACAACAGGAAGAATTTTGGTCTGATAACAGGAAAATTTTTCTACAGACGAGCTTTTCCTCCCCCGCCCATGTACTTCTGGTGCCGGGCACTGCCGGGCACGTCCGTATGACTAAAGCAGCACTTCCGTCCCCGTGTCTTCACACCGTGACACGGGGGAATGGATGTGGTCACTGCTAGGATACTCCTGGAAGCCACTTCCAGCAGAATGGCTGTGAACCGCATAAATCTATCCTGTTTAACCTGAACCGAGTATATCCCCGTTCAGCTTCCCTTTAGTCCCACCCCCAAAGAGGCCACGGCCATTCCTCACCCAACAGGTGACAGAAGGAGCCAGAGAGGGGGAGACAGAGGCTCTCTCCAATTACACCTCGAATCCCTTGCTTTCACAGATTTTACACAGAAACATTCGAGCCCACGCATAGAATGTCCGGGCCCCTCCCACAGAGCCTGACTCTTAAGCCTCCGGAAGGCCAACCTGGGGGTGAGAACTCCTGAAGCAAAGCCTCTTCCTTGAAGGAAAACTGTGCGAACCTCTCTGCGCCGTCACCAGCAGGGACGGAACTAAGTGACTGGAAGGTGTAGGAAGAGCGAGATTTAAGATACCAGCTGGGTCTGAGAAATATACCGAAGGCAAGAGGGAACGAACGGCAGGCCCCGAAATGGTGGGGATGGATGAATAAGGTGACCGGTCAATGCTTGAGGAGACAGAGCAAGAGACGAGGAGAGAGCTGTGGCTGACATGTGGACGAGGGCGCTGGTGGGCGGAGCCTTGTGTGCGGGTGGGCGGAGTCTGGTGATGGGGTGACTAACAGTTGAGGGCGGGGCTGAAGACTAGGGTGGCCCGACCGATAGACGAGTGGACTCAAAAGATCAGCGCCATGGACACGCAAACTGCGATGAAGGCCAGCACGGGAGAGGTCTGCGCAGAGGGTGATGAGCTGTGTCGAAAGGTGAGTGGCAGGTTGAAAATTGGATGGGCGGGGCCTGGAAATGAGAGGGCAGGGCCACCTGGGCCGGGCTCCCCTCCCTCCCAGCCCTGGAGGTGGGGACAGGAATAAGAGGGAACCCCGCCGAGCATCTGCGAGGTCTTCCTTCCCCGCTCCAGCTGGAGAAGGCGGCCGTGAGGATCCAGGCATGGTGGCGTGGCATCATAGTGCGCCAGGCGCTGCTCCACGCGGCGCTCAGGGCCTGGGTCATCCAGTGCTGGTGGAGGTCGATGCAGGCCAAGATGCTGGAGCAGAGGCGGCGTCTGGCGCTGAGGCTCTACACCTGTCAGGAGTGGGCAGTGGTGAAGGTGCAGGCGCAGGTTCGCATGTGGCAGGCCCGCCGACGGTTCCTCCAGGCCCGCCAGGCAGCCTGCATCATCCAGTCTCACTGGCGCTGGCATGCCAGCCAGACCCGAGGCCTGATCCAGGGCCGCTATGAGGTCAGAGCCAGCCGGCTGGAGCTGGACATCGAAATCCTCATGACCTAGGGCGCTGGCGGGGCCAAGGAGGCTGGATCTCTCTTCCAATAAAGAGGCTCACCGACCAGAGTCTTGCCCTTCGGAAATCAGACCCAAAGAAGAGGGACTGACCCCTAACCTTCCCGCCTTCCACCCCCAAAATGGTTCCCTTGCATAGTCTCGAGCCCATCCCAGGGCAATGCACCCTAGGCGCTTGCTCCAAATGCAAACCTGACCAATCTTGCACCCAAAGGAGACCCCAGGGCCCAGGTCAGACTCTGACACCTCAGCTAGCCTGATCCCAGCTCCCTCCACAAGTGGAGGTGGGCACTGGGCAACCCCTGCCCAGGCATCTCCACTCAGCATAGGACAGCAGAGTCTGGCTGCAGCCGGAGTCAGCTAGGAAGGCCAGGATTCCACAGTCCCGTGCTCAGTAGGGCCCCCACACCCGTGCAGTGCTTGGCGGGGAGCCAGGAAGACAGGGCACCCCAGCTGAGTAACAAACAGCTGCATAGGTGCTGTGCCTCACTGGGGGACAGCAGGCAGGGCCAGCCCCTGGGCAAGGCCGGGGCTGAAGATGAGGGGCAGTGGCTGTGCCTGGGCCGAAAGACAAGGCTTCCTTCTCCTCTGCTGGGGGTGCCAGGCATGGTGGGGAAACAAGCCAGGGGGACCCAGGGCTGGCCAGAGGGAAGGGCTGCCCCTCTTCCACTGCATGTCATCGGTCCGGGGATGCAGCCGCCGGATCCCACCGCACCCTCAGAAGCAAATGTTGGTCTCCGAACCTGCATCCCAGAAGTCTGAGGCCGCTCACCCCCCCTGGGGTTTTGTGGTGGGGCGGCCTTGCACGGGGGGTGGGTGGGAGGACCAGTGGGGAGGTGCCCAGGAGTCAGAGGTCTTCATGGGGCCTCACAGCTGGATCAGGCTTCCCTCCCTCAGGTCCCCGTGTGTGTGTGTGTGTGTGTGCATGTGTGCATGTACGTGTGTGTGTTTAGGGGTCAGGGGCGGGTCTCCAGAACAGCTGTGGCAGATGTGAGAATTCACGGATCGGTCCGCTATTCGTCACCCCCAGTGGCTGCAGCCAGGCTCCTCGCTTTTCCCAGGGTCCCCCTTCAGGAGCTCCAGTCTCAGCTCTCTCCACCCCCTCCTTGCAGCAGGGAGTGGTAAGAAACGAGTCACGTCTGCATGTGACCGTGGACCTGCATGTGACCATGGACCTCGACGGGAATTCTGAATGAGCAGACCAGCCCTGTAGGCGCCACACCTGCTGTGAGGGGTGTTTAAAACCTGGGCCATCGAGGGTTTGACTCTCTGATTCTCAACCTACATAGGACGTTGGAATCCGCGGGACGTAACAAATGCTGATGCCTGGGCCCAGCTGGAGATCCTGGTTTAACTGGGCTGAGAGAGGCTGGGCATTGGGACTCAGTGTGTTGAGTTAAGCCCCTCCCACCCAGGTTATACAGCCCCACTGGTGATGGGGATGCAAACTAGGACCTTCCCAGGCAAACCGGGAGGTGTTCCCAGCTGACTGGTCAGCCTCAGTGTGCAGAGGATGGCAAGAGGTGGGGACAGGGACAGGGTGGGGAGAGAAAGTTCCAGCTGCACAGGAAGATTAGAACTTAGGAACGGAGAAGCTGAAATTAAGGGCTGGTGGTGACCTGTGAATACATTAGATACAGAATGAACATTAAATAACTAAATACTGCTATAAAACAATTTAAACGCGATAAAACTCGGCAGCGTAAACTACCAACTAACGCTGGTCTTCTCAACTTCTCAACGAGGAATCGATCGAGAGCGCCCACAAAGAAAAATGTGGTCAGTGAAAACCACGGCGCCACAATGCTGCCGGCGTCAGAGTTTGTGAATCAAACTCACAGGACACCTGAGGCTGTCCCACACTCCAGTTAACTTTGCTTGGAGAAAGGATCCAGAACAGGGAGTTCGGGGTCTCCAGGCCCCCCGAGACTCAGTAGCCGCTTCTCACGCTGCCATTCCTGAGGGCGGAGAGCTGACATGAGTGCAGTCCACTCCAGCCCAGAGACGCCACCTGGCTCCCGCTGCTGGGTGCAGTGCCTAAATGACATTGCCGAGCACAGTGCACAGATGATAGGTTGGGCAGTCAGCCATCCCCGAGACCAGGTGCAGCTGGGAGGACCTGGTTCCCCCGCCTCCCGTTCATGGCACCAGAAGATTGACAGTGGGTCAGAATCTCAGATTTCCTGAGGCTAAAAGAATGTTTACCTCTAAATGTCACTGTCTCTTTCCTTAAATTTACAGGACTCTTTGGGGGGGTTGCGGGGAGGGTGAGGAGGGAGGTGGGGATATCTTTTGCGGTGAAGAAATGTATGTGAAGTTCAAGAATGTTTTCAGTTTCATTTCAGATTCATTTTCTTCAATTAGAATAAAGTAAAATTAAATAGTCTTCACTAAAAAAAATAGACATATGGCATGATCCCATTTTTATGGAAGTATTTCTATCTCTCCTTCTATCTGTAAAAATGCATCGAAATCTAGGCTGCTGTACCAGAAATGTTAACGATAGTTATATTTGAATGATGAAACTGGAGGTAATACTTTTATTTTCTTTTTGTATTTTTTTCTGCAATGCTTAAGCTGTTTATAGGGAGCATATATTGTTTTCACAGAAAGAATAGATTTTAAAAAACTAAGAATTGATCTACCATATGATCCGGCAATCCCTCTACTGGGTATTTACCCCAAAGACTTGAAAACCCATATCCGAAAAGAGATTTGCACACCGATGTTCATAGCAGCATTATTCACAGTGGCCAGGACATGGAGCAACCAAAGTGTCCTACGATAGATGATTGGCTAAAGAAGCTGTGGTACATATATACAATGGAATATTACTCAGCCATAAGAAGAGATGAAATACTGCCATTTGCGACAACATGGATGGACCTCGAGATAATCATGCTAAGTGAAATAAGCCAGACAGAAAAAGTTGGAAATCACATGATATCACTTATATGTGAGATATAAACCTAAAAGCAACAAATGAACAGGACAAACAGAGACTCATGGACATGGACTATAGACTAGTGGTTACCAGAGGGGAAGGAGGGGGAGTGTAGACAGGGATAGGGGGTAAATAGAGTAGGGGGGAGGGTGAAGGGAGCAAAGGGGATCAAATATATGGCAGCTGAAGGAAACTGCACTTTGGGTGGTAAACACACAGTAGAATATACAGATGTCAAATGATAATGTGCACCGGAACATTATATAATTGTATTTACCAATGTTACTCCAATAAACTTAAAAAAACCCAACCCTGACATCTCAGTGAGAGCCCTTGGGGTTTAAGGGTTCCCTACTTTACTCTCCACCTCATTTCCCTCTTCCCCCCCTCTTCCCATTCCCAGCTTTCACTTCCCTCGAACCCCCCTCCTTCCTGCCCTGCTCTGTCCAGACCCAGCCCTCCTCCCCCAGACTGAGGACAGCCATCTTTAGTGCTTAAAGCCTCGCTGGCCCAGGTGGAGTTGTAGGCTCCCTTCTTTTCTTGCAGAAGGTTGGGGTGGGGACACTTTCAGAGAGTTTTGAGACCTTCCGCGACCCCTCTTTTCCACGACCCCTCCCCCATACCAGGAGAGGAGGCCCGAGCAACCGGGGTGGGGTGGGAGGAATGGAGAGCTCTGGCATGAGAGTAGCTGGCGGGCAAAGTTCCCCCCAGGGTCCAGGGTCCTCCCCGCCAGAGGTGGCAGGGATAGAAGATTCTTCACTGAATACCCTTCATACCTGTTTAGCTGTGAACCATGTTAATTACTGCCTTTTAAAAATTATTTATTTTAAGGAAAATATTCCCGAGCCACGCAAAGGAGGGTGGCTTTTCAGGTGCAAGGAGATCAGAGCCCCGTCTTGGCCTGTCCTGGGGCTGGAGCAGCGAACAGCACTGCAGGTCCCATGGGGCACAGTGCCCTGGTGCCCATCTGCTGGGGGCTGCACCCAGGCCTGGGTAATTTGGGCCGCGCATCTGGAACGGAAACACCCCAATAAGATTGCCAAAATTAGCAAATGGAAACACAAGACGTCAGGTTAAATCGATGTCAGGTAAACAATGAAAATGTTTAGTCTAAGTATGTCCCGGCATTGCATGGGACATACTTAGAGTAAAAATTTATTCATTGTTTATCTGACATTCAGATTTAACTGGGCATTCTGTATTTTATTTGGCACCCTTACACCCCAAATATTGGCTGGCGAGGAAGAGCTATCCCTTCAATGATCTTTTTTCAGTTTTCTGTTTTCATTTTTTAAATCGTTAACCCGAATTTCCACAGCCATGCCAGCCTGTACATGCAAATTAGTTCACTTAAAAATGACAAATGTCCCTGGCCTGCCCATCTCCCAACGCAGGACTTTGTGCCTCTAGGATGGCGCGGTCCGGGGAGCTTCCCGAAGCTCCCGGTTCATCGGCTCCTGTTTGGGTCCGCTGCCCACTGCCCCAAAGGCCGCGGGAGGGCGGCGGTGGCCTGGCGGAGCCGTGTGGCCGGGACTGTGCCTCTGCGCCCTCTGCTGGTGAGCCTCGGCCACACGCGCGCGGGACGCGCACGGGCTCGGGGCTCCAGGACCGCGCCCCCGCGTCCGAGCTCCTCCGGGGACTGGAGGAAGACCCCCAACGCCCAGCTCTCACTGGCTGACAGCAGGTGGCCTCTCCCACCGTCCAGCCCCTGCCCTCCGTGCTCATCTCCTCCCTCCTTGCAAGCTCTTTCTGGCTTCGTACGCACCACGTGAACACGCGACCTTCTGGCCCACGGCTCCGCCTCCGGGTTCCCTCACACCTGAATGCTCAGCCTGGCTCTGCGCGGACGTCCGGCTCCCCTCAGGTGCCAGGCAAGCTGGCTGTGGCGACGCCCACAGTTCCCAGGTGCAGCCAGCTGCCCCTCCTGCCCCGGAGGCCGCGCCATGCAGGTCCCCCACCGAACTGCCAGATGAGCCTGCCTGCTCATAGCCTGCAGCGGTGGCTCCTTTTAAGAGAAGGTGGCTTACTTATTTTCTGTCTCCCCGCCAGTCAGGGCTGGGTCTAGATCTGGTGGCCATCAGGCTCTAGCGTCCGGCACAGAGCAGAGTCATCAAGTAACTGGCAAAATGAAAATTGGGCAGCGGGGGCTGGTGTGAGGGGCCTCCGCCCGCCAAGGGCAAATAGTGATTTTTTTAAAATAAAGACACTTTATTTACAGATAATACAAAATAAAGCACAAGACAAACTACTGTGCAGGGGGAGGGACGGCCCCCATAATAATGCCCCTCCCCATCCCAGAATAACTTATATAAAAAATTAAAAAGGCCCTAGGAGGAGTGGGGGGGACAGGGCTGGAAGCACCTTTGCAAATTGGGGTTTGGGGCCTGCAGTCCTCAGCCACCCCGTTCCAAGGCTACGTGGACCCTGGCTTGCTCCCTTCTGAGTCCTGGGGCTGACAGCGGGGGCACACGCTGCCCGTGCAGTTGGCGGCCACCTGGCCAAGGACCCTGCCTTCTGACTCTGAAAGGTTGGAGTGAGTGGGTGGGTAAGTGGCTTTGGGGGTGGGCGTGGGGGCGGTGTTATTGCAGTGCTCCAGCCAACTTCCTCCTGGCTCTGGACACGCTCTGGCCCCGGGTTTCGGGGAGCAGCCGTGCCAAGGCAGGGGTGTGGTGTCCTCAAAGCGATGACGTTGTTGAGTCTACCACCTCACGGCCGTTGCAAACGGTAGGGACAAACTGGGAGCCAGACCCTAGGGAAAGGATGCCGGAAGTCGGGTCCTAACGCCAAGGTCCTCCATAAAGGGAGAGAGGCGAGGGAGGCGGGGCTGCAGAAGGAAGCTCCCCGATCCCGCCCTCTCCCGTCCAGCCTCATCCTCATCGAGGGGCACTCTGCTCCCCTCCCCACCCCCAAGGACTCTCAGCAACGCAGGGAGCAGCCTCCAAGCTGAGGAGCAGGTGGGGAGGGAGCACAGGTGGAGGAGAGTGCTTAGGGCAGACCTTGACCTTGGCAGACGCTGGAGCTGGCCCTGGTGGCAGCGCTGCCGAAGCGGCTGGTGGGCGCTCGGTGGCTAACCACGTTCTTCTGGGGCTGGAAGAGGATGATGTGCAGCTTGGGAGCGAAGAGGCAGCCGAGCACCACCGAGCCGCTGAGGCTGACCGACACGCACATGGTGGTGGTCTGCACCTGCGGTGGGGAGGTCAAGGGTGAGTCTGTCCCAAAGGCCTGGGCCTGGTACCAGGAGCCCCTGCCCAGGCTGCAGGGTAGGCCGTAGGGGAGACGGTAAGCATCTGCTGGGCCTTGGTCCCTTTGCCAAGCCCCGAGGGATTTCCAGGAAGGTTGAGCACAGTCCCAGCATTAGCCCCAGTGGACGGTCTTGCAGCTGTCGGGGTGAACATGCAGGGGAGCATGTACATGGGTGTGTGTGTGTGGGGGATGCAGGCATGAAGTGCATGCGTGTAAGTGCATGTATGTCTGCGTGGGTGTGTATGTGCAGGGGGTGGTGAGCACGTGCAGGTATGCGTGTGCAAGTATGGGATGCATGTGTAGGTGGGAAGATGTGTGCGCACATCTGTAAGTGTGCATGTTTGTGCAGGTGTGTGTGTGTTGCACATGCATGTGTGGTTACTGCGCATGTGTCCCAGGTGAATCCTTAGCTGCCTGTGATTGGCATGCAAATGCAAATCATATGCAAGTGCAGGCTGAGTCAGAGCCCGTTCCCTCCCCAGCCCTGGCCTCCACCACCCAGGCAGGTGGCCCAGCAGGTGCAAGAGCAGCCAAGCCCAGCCTCCCTGGCCCCGGCACTGCCCGCCATACCTGTCCTGGGGAAAAGGGGCCTTTGCAGGGGCTCTTGCCTTGATTTTCCTGCTCCTTTAATTGTTAAGATTGTCAGTTCAGACCCTGTTCTACACTCCCAAGCTGAGTGACCTCAGCCAAGGGATTGAACCTCCCTGAGTCTCCGTGTCTTCGTCTGCAAAATGGGGAGAGCCACGGAGTTTACTCCAGAGTCGCGATGATTCGGCCAGACTATCCTTTTATCGTTCAGAGCCCAGCTCATCTGTTACCTCAGAAAGACCTTCCCTGACCAACGCCATCTGGAGCAGCCACTGCTCCTTGAAGCTGAGGAGACATACTGAGACACTCAGTGTCAGTTAGAACTTGGCTCGGAAGCCACCAGCTGGGGTCCCCTGTTTACACGCTTCAGCCTTGCTCAGCCCTGTGCCCCGGATCTCGTCCCCACCTTGGCTTCACCTTCTCTGCCTGCCCTGGTTTCATCTCTGAACCCCAGACTTGCAGCGCTCCACACTGCCCGGCTCCAGGGGGCTTCAGGGCATGGCACCCTCTGGAGCCACTCCCGTTCCAACTCCCCACCTCCACCTCTGCCTCCCTCCCACCATTCGTGCCTCCTCTCCTCACTGCGGGGGACCGGGGGACCGTGCACACCCGCTGCTCCGTTGACCTCCCCCACTGTCTCCGCCCTACCTGCTCGAACCTGCCTGTCCGGCAGAGCCCAGTCTAAGGACTCTTCTTCCAAGACCCCCCTCTGATTCTCTGCACAGACACCCCCACCGCCACAAACACACCTCTTCTGCACTCCCACTGGGACCTTTCGTCGCCCTGAGCCACAGCAGCAGTTTCTGACTTGGCGCTTCAGGCCATGCCCAGGTCACCCACGAGCCCGGGAGCTCCCCGAGCAGAGACGAGGTCTCCCCTCCTCCAGCCAGCCCCTCGGCGAAGCAGGGCAGAGCCACTGCTGCTCATTTGGACATATTTCTCCCGCCCGGCCCCTCCCAAACTGGGGGATGACATCTGAGCCCAGAAGTCTCTTCTCAGCCCCCTCGAACTCCTTCCCCTCCCGGGCCGTTTCACTAGGCTCTACTCCGCCTCCCCACCTTCCTTCGGGGTCTGGCCCTAGCTGGGCCGCCACGAGCTGTGCTCCTGCCTGTGAGCATTTAACCCGTCGGGGCCTCCGAGTGTCAGAAGATTAAACCAGATACCGGGAGGCAGGAGGTCCGGTGCCCCGCCCCCCAGGCTCCGCAGCAGGCGGCTCACCCGGTAGTCGCTGGAGGTGACATAGAAGATGGGCAGGAAGGCCAGCCAGATGATGCAGGTGGTGTACATGGTGAAGCCGATGAACTTGGCCTCGTTGAAGTTCTCGGGGCACTTGCGGGTCTTGAAGGCGTAGAGCGTGCAGAGCGCGATGAGGAGCACGTTGTAGGCCAGCGAGCCCAGCATGCTCGCGTCGCCATGGTTGCAGCGCAATGTCACCACCTCCCGCCGCTCGGGGGCTGTCTCCTTGCCCGTGCCTGGCGCCTCCACCACCAGCCAGGCGGCCACGATGAGCAGCTGGCCCGAGATGAGCGCCAGGCAGATGGCCACCTGCGAGGCGGGGCTGATGAAGCGCGGCCGCTGGGCTCCCTCACGGGCGCCGCCGAAGATGCGCGCGATGCGGTTGGTCTTGGTGAGCAGGGCCGAGTAGCAGACGGAGAAGGCGGTGCCCAAACCCAGGCGCCGCAAGGTGCACACCGCCGTGGACGGCTTGGCGATGAAAACGAAGGTCATGCAGTAGCAGAGGAAGACGCCGCCCAGCAGGATGTAGCAGAGCTCCCGGCCCGAGGCCTTGACCACGGGCGTGGCGTTGTGCCGCACGAAGACGCCCAGCACAAAGAGGGTGGCCAGGGCGCCGAGGCAGGCGATGGTGACGGGCCCCACGGCCCAGGCATCGCCCCAGCGGATGTACTCCTGCGGCAGCTCGAAGCAGCCAGTCAGGCTGGCGTTGGGCCAGTAGCCCAGGCCGCAGTCGGCGCAGGTGAACTCGTCCAGCCGGTACTCGTAGGGCTGGCAGGGGATGCAGAGCCAGCAGCAGACCTCCCCCGGCTGCATGCTCTTCACTTCGTTCCGGAGGCAGGGCTCGCTGCAGCGGGAGGCGGGCAGGGGGCCGGCCGAGGCCGAGGCCCACGGGATGAGGCTGGTGTCCAGGGTCAGGCCTTCTGCCCAGTAGCCCACCTTCTGGTAGCGGTAGTGCCCGCTGCCCGCCCGTAGGTAGGTGAAGACGTTGTAGCGACCGATGCCGTCCCCAAAGCGGTCGAAGCGGACCTCGCTGTGGGTGTCAGCTGGGCGGAAGGGGGCTGGGGGGAGAGGGGCGGATTGGTGGGTCATCCTGACGTGTCCCCAACCCCCACCCTGACAGGGTGCCTGAACCCCAGAGCTGAGCCCACTCCTCGTCCCTCTGGCCCGCGCCCGCACACTGAGGCCAGCCTTACCCTCAGCCGTTTTGCTGAATGAGAGGCTACATCAAATCCCAATCCCACCCCCCAGATAGAACCCCAACCTTAGAGCCTAGGCATCCCCACAAACCTAAAGCCCAAGCTGACTCCCAACCAGGACTCCTCAAAACCCAGCCTCAGACTTAATCTTCAGTACCTTCCAACCCAGACGCCAGATGCCAAAACGCACCACATCCCTCTCCCCAAACTTAAGAGGGAGACCCCCAAAGCCACACTTGGCCTCCACTTGGTCTTATCAATGACAACCCCAGCTCCAGCCCCCGCCAGCCCTAACCCTGACCCCAGTGCAGGCAGAATCCCAACCTCAGCGTCACCTGTAACCATCGATGGGCCCCAGAACGTGCTCGGCAGGCAGCTCACAAATCACTTCTACGCCCCATGCCCCTTCCCCCGCACCCGTGAATGCCACGTCTCCCGGTCAGGCTCAGGAGGCCGGGCCACTGCCATCCCAG
The DNA here is from genome assembly GCF_902729225.1 of Pteropus medius. Taxonomy (NCBI): domain Eukaryota; kingdom Metazoa; phylum Chordata; class Mammalia; order Chiroptera; family Pteropodidae; genus Pteropus; species Pteropus medius. The sequence goes on along the minus strand of NW_024349803.1, from coordinate 22,057,363 downwards.
GTCCCAGTGAGAAATCAGGGATCGAGCAAAGCGGATGACGTGCTTAAGGCCCCGTGATGAATGGTGCTGCCCAGAGTCACATGCGGGTCCCCTGCGGCCGCTACTCTTGCCTCCCAGACTCAAAGTCCTCAAAATCCAACTCGAGCCCCGCCATCAATCCCACGAAGCCCAGCGGGTTGAATGTAGCCTTGCTCCAACGTCAGCCCGACCAGACCCTGATCCTCCCATAACTCTGAATGTCAATCTTGTTGGGATGACTATTGGTCTTGACCCTGGGCCAGAGCTCCAAGCTTTTGTCAGCCCTGCCACCCTTCCCCACTGTTCCCATGGTGATTCTCCCTGAAGCACAGTGATAATTCTGAGGCATTCATTTTTTCTTCAAACTGGAACTTTTATTAAAATAACTTTTGGTTTGAAGAAGCTGTGGCTACCTTGAGTAGAAAATCAAAATTAGAAATAGAAATTTTTCCGGAAAATAGAGTGTCATCCAGATGTTCACTCTCCACCCACCCATCCCTCTCACTGATGCTTGGTTGCCTGAGAACGGACTCAAGGTCTCCTGGTCCCTACACCCTGCACGTGCACGTGAAACAGGCAGGAGAGAGAGGCAGGTGGCCCGGCAGGTGCAAGAGCAGCCAAGCTCCAGCCCCTGCCTGAGCAGGACCCAGAGACCCTCGAAGTGCAGGACCAGGCCAGAAGCCCACTCTCTGGAAAGGTCTCAGAAAGTGGAACCTCAGTGCTGGCTCCAGCTGGAGTCAGTCCCCTCTGCCTAGCCATCCTTGTCCTGGCTCTGACACCAGCCCCCTGGGCAGGTCCCTTACTGGCTGCAGGCTATGGTTTCTTAGCCAAGCTATGGAACCTGAGAGCCTGCTCCCTCTCACCCTCCGGCGGCCAGCAGCCTAGCGGACGCTGGCCAGCTCATTACCATCGAACTTGACGTTGAGCACGAAGTCCTTGTAGAGGCGACGCCCGTTGACGGGCCGCATGGCGTCGCAGAGGCGGGTGGTGTTGGGGCAGAGGGCGCGGTGCATGTCGTGCAGTGCGTGGGCCATGGCGTACACGGCATTGACCACGAACATGATCTTGGACTCCTGCTCGAAGGGCACGGCCCGCAGGGAGTGGGCGGCACAGTCTCGCTGCCGGAAGCTGCAGCGGAACCTCTGCTCCCAGAACTCACGGAACCAGGGGTTCCGGCTGTTGTTCCAGGGGTCCAGGCTCCGGAAGTAGGAGGCGAAGTCGCCGATGGGGTAGGAGGCCAGCTCGATGGTGATGGCGCCCTCGGCGGCCCCCTCGCTGCCGGCCACCACGCTCTCCAGCGCCCCCCAGCCATCGCTGGCCACCCAGGTGAAGCTGGCGTTGAGGCGCTGGGTGGCGGCGAGGAGCTCGCGGGCGTCCTCGGACCTGGTGAACAGGACGGCCACACGGGCACTGGGCTTCTGCAGCAGGGCGCGGACCACGCCCTCGAAAGCGGCCCGGCTCATGGCCCGGCCCACCTTCTCCGAGGTGGCCACGCAGATGTTGCGCGCGCGGGCCTCTAGCTCAAAGGCTTCGATGCCTGTCTCGCCGTAGTCGCCCTCGGACGCCACAGTGGACACGTAGGTCCAGTTGAAGAAGCGGAGAATCTCGGCCATGGCCTTGGCTTGGAAGAAGTCGGGGGGCACCGTACGGGCAAAGTAGTCGTAGCGGGACTTGTCACTCAGCTTTGCACTGGTGGAGGCATAGCTGATCTGCGGGATCTGAAATAGCCGCAGGAGGTTGGCCACCTGGGGGAGGAGGACAGGGGGCAAAGGTCAGAGACACAGCTACCCGACCTTGGGATCGAGCGTCCATGTGGTCAGCCCTCCCAAAAGACTAGATGCTATCTTGATGTGTCTTCCCGCTGGGGAGAGAAAGCTCTCTACTCCTTCCCAAGGACTGGGAGAGAGTCGAGGCCAAGGCACCAGGGGCCTGAGTCACAGCTGAACCCCTCTGCTGTCCCCCTGCGGGCACATGACAGCAGCAAAAGTGGGGAGCCAAGGGTGGAGAGGGTGGAGAGAGGTTGGCACTCGGCTGTGCAGGGAAGAGGGAGGCACCAGATGGCAGCCGGGATTCTCAGGGCTCTTAAGCCCTCTACCTGTACGGGGCAGGTAACCCCTCCCCAGAGTCAATCCTGATGGGATGATGCAGAAAGAAAAGGCTCCCCCAAAAAGGAAGACCCACATCTGAGGGGCCCCGTGGCCCTGACAGCCCAAGGGTTGGTCTCTGCTGGATGCCTGAGCCTGAAAAATAAAAGGGCTTCCTGCTGACCCCTGAATGCCTGGCGCCCATCTCCCACCCTTGGGTCCCTGGGACCCGCTCCTAAGCGTGCGGTCTAGCCAAGGCCCTGGGGGGATGGTGAGGGCAGGCAAGGCTCGGGTTCCCCAGGAGGGAGCTAGGGTCCTGCATTTGCAGCTGGGGCACAGGCTCTTCCTCTGACAGTTTCAACGCCCTCTCCTCTCACACTTGCTACCGCTGCGACCCTGGGCAAGCTCGCAAGCCTCCCTGAGCCTCGGTTTCTCCTTCCCGCCTTGCGAGGCTGCCGAGCAGATGAAAGCGAATGATGCTCATGAGGCCACAGTGCCTGGCATTTGGAAGATGATAGGGATTTGGAGAAGAGAGAAGAAGGGGTGGGAATAAGGAGGAATCGTTAACAGGCAGGTGCTGCCTCAGGATGAAGGGCTGGGCCTTGTTTTGACCCAGACAAGGAAAACGCGCTGATGCCGAGGTGTGGGCCGCGCTGCCGGGGACGGGCAGCCTGGGCGTGAGGGAGGCATCTGGACTCCTGGAGACGAACGGTGGAGGGGCAGGGTGCTGGGAAAGCACTCCGGAGGTCCTCAAGACATCAGCAGGTGGGAGGCCGCTCACCCATCCCAGCCCCCAGCCAGGGCTGCAGATGTGGGTGCTGGCACAGCCACGCATGTCCAAGCTGCTGCTGGCCGCCTCCAGCAGCTGGCACTAACAGGACCAGTAATTCACTCTCCGCAGTAGGGGGACGAGCAGGCTTCCCCCTCCCCAGCCAGAAGCTGCCTCCATGGTTCGGACTCCTGCTTAATTTCTCCCGAGGAAGCGCTCCAGGTCGGGGGTCCCGGCCCAGCCTCTGACACTGCCTTCAGCCGGCCTCCGAAAGGAAGCTGAGTCCCCAGCCGAGACCCTCCTTGCAACCCACGACCCTGATGTCAGTTCTGGCCTCATCATCCAGCAGTCTATGCTGGCCACCAGGCAGGTGAGGGTCTGGGCAAGAGGTGGGACCTGGTCAGGGAGGGGGAGGATCCCACCTAGGCTAAAGCAGCCAGGTGTGCCCAGGGCTATCAGGTGGGCCAGTACCCGCTGCTGACCCTTGCGGGAGAGCAGGAGGTGGGCGGGCCTGGCCCCCTCACCTTCCCACTCTTCAAGCCCCGTGTGTCTACAGACCTGAGAGGTACCCCCTGCAGACCTGAGAGGTACCCCCTGCAGACCTGAGAGGTACCCCCTGCACTCCCATACATTCTGCTTCTCCTCCTCCTGGGTCCCCCACCTGTTTCTCTTCTTTGGGCTGCTTCTGGCTTCCATCTTCCATCCCTTTCCAATCAACAGAGAGATGACCTAACAGAGCAGGACGTCCTTGGCTGAGATCCCAAGGTTCATATCGCCACTTTGCAAGGGCCGTGACCTGTGGCCAGCCTCCCTGCCGGTCTGGCTTTCCTCGTCTATGAAATGGGTTCATGATAATAGCAGCTAATATTGGTTACGCCCTGATGACTTGCCAGGCCCCCAATGCGTGCTTTGCATGCATCGCCTCATCAAATTCCCACCACGACCCTAAGAGTGGCAAGAATTATGAGGCCCATTTTATAAGGCCCAGAAGACAGAACTCATGCCCAGAGTCACACAGTACAGTAGAGAAGCCAGGATTCAAATCTGAATACTGACTCAAGAGGTCCGGCTGCTAAGCTTCTCCGGGCTTTTAAACATCAGCTGTGTGCGTGTGTGCGTGTGTGCGTGTGTGTGTGCGCGCGCGCGTGTGCGTGTGCGTGTCTTGCGTGTGTGTGTGTGTTGGAAGTGGGATGTTTTCCTATATAATCTCTAAAAATCAAAATCAACCCCATTATGTGACAGGGCACTGTAGTCTTCCGTACGAAGCTACTCAAAGGAAGCTTCTAGTCCCTCCTCCAGTGCAGGGCAGCCCAGAGCCCCTGCTCGGCGGGAGTGTGCGCCCCGATCTCTGGCCTCCCTCTCCAGCCCCCACGTGAGCAGCCCCCACGTACCTGGATGGAGACATCGCTGTAGGAGCCGCCGATGACCCCAGTGATGGCAGTGGGAGCATCGTCGTGGGTGGCGTAAGAGCCGTCGGGGCAGATGTGGCGGGAGCCGTCGGCACCTCTGCTCAGCGAGGCACGCACGAAGTCGAGCGCCTGCTCCAGGGCATAGGTGTCCTTGGAGCAGCTGTCCAGTATGTGCGCGCCTAGGCGCACACCCGGCAGCAGGCGCGGGTCGCGGTTGATGCGGTCCAGCGCAAAAAGCATGGCCTCCAGGCGCTGGATGCCGCGATGCTCGTTGACGGGCCCGCACTCCTCTGCCGGGCCTCCCTTCTGGTGTACGGGGAACAGCCCGCCCAGCACCAGGTCCCCCTCCAGAGTCAGCACCTTCTTGGCCGGGCCCTCAGCCACAGCGCCCCACAGCAGCAGCAGCGCCAGGAGCCCAAGCAGTGATCCCATGGCCCCAAAGGGGATGGATGAGTCCAGCAGACCTGAGTCTCCCGGGACGAGGGTAGACGCAGCGAAGAGAGGAGGAAACGGAGCAGGAAAGGACAGACAGGAAGAGAGATGAGAAGGGGCCCAGCTCCTGCAGGGAGACAGACGGACGGACGGAGAAACAGGGAGAAGTGGGACCTGAGAGCAGCTACCCCTTAGCCTTGGCTTCCCCAAACCTCTCTCCCGGGGACGCAGGAGCCAGGGAGAGGTGGTGTCGCTAACTAGGCTGAGACGCTCCTGGGGCACCTGGCCTGTCTCTCAGCCTTGCCCTGATCTGGGTCTAGAGATGGGCCCTGCGCCCATCCCAAACGCAGCACGGAGGGCGGGAGACTGAGAGTAAACAGGAGACCCTCGCCCACGCCAACCCCGCTGTGAATTGAAGAGTGTCCAAGACCCTGCAGAGACCTCCCTGCCCAACACCTTTGCAGCGGAGACCAGGTCAGAGTCCCACACTTGGGGTCCAGTGCCCATCTCGAGCCTTGGATTTCCTGAGAGGGGCCATTGCTGGCTGAGAAGCCACCAGGGAAGAGGGAAGAAAGTGTCTAAAGGGTAGTTAGTCTCTGCCTCCTAGGGAGACTGCACCCAAGGGTCCTAACCTCTGGTTCTTAAAAAGCCAGCCCCAGAGTTCCCTGACTAAGGAAGTAACAGACTCTGGGCCCTGGGACTTAGGCAGCAAGGTGGAGAGGCTGGCCCCAGGGAGGGATGCTGAAGTGACCACAGGTCTTACGTCGACGGGGAAAGTAGATGTGAGTACGTGTGTGTGTGTGTGTGTGTGTGTGTGTGTGTGTGTGTCTTGGGTGGGGGGTAGTTCACCCGGCTAAAAACTCAAAACGGTGCTCAAAGTGAGACTTAGAACACTTAGCTCTACACAGAATGCTCTTGGAGGCTTTACCTCCGTTTTCTCTCTAGCTCAGAACCAAGCACAAAAAGTCTCCATCTCCAGTCTCCCCATCCTCAGCCTCCGGGCCCTGTTCACCCTGTCCCTGACCCTCAGAGACCGTGCACTCCCCCTTCCACTCTGCACCCCATCGGTCATGCCCCCCAGAGACCTACCCCAGACAGGCTCTCAGAATCACGCAGGCTTGGGCCACTCAGCCTAAAGAGGGGCAGCAGTTAATTCAAGGACCCCATGTCCTGGCCACAGAGGCTGAGGCTCTCCACTTTGCTCCCCAGGGTTAATCTGCTGATGCCAGGGCAGGTGACTGGGATCCTGTGGGTGCCCCCGAAAGAAGCGGCTCCACCAGGCAAACAGGAGAGAGAGGCTGCATGGAGACCAACACGGATGGGGACAGGGACCCAGACGGGGGGGGGCTGAGGCCCAAACGGGTCAAGACCACGAGCCTCCCACAGGGGTGGCCGGGACCAAAGCTCTGACAGGGACTGAACCCCAGAGGCGCAGCTTAGGGGCCCTGGGCCACAAGACCCGGGCAGGGAGCGATCCAGCAGGAGAGGCTGAGACAAAGACAGAGGCACAGACAGAAAGACGGACCTTAGGACAGAGGGGCCGCAGGGATGAGGGAGCGTGATGCAGGGCGTGCGTTTTCTGGGGAAGAAAGGCGGGACGCCTAGGGCTGTCTTCCCGCTTCCCCGAGCTCCCGGAGAGCGCTGTCTGGAGCCCCGGCCCGTCCCGGCCCGAGCGCCCCAGAACTCGAGGGCCCGCCGGACTCCGGGACGTGGGGTCAGGGTCGATAAGGTCGGCGGTGGCCGCGGCACCCCGGGCTTACCCTACCTGGCGCGCCGGCTCCGGCGCGGAGAGAGGCGGAGAGGAGCCGGGGGCGCGGGGTTCCAGCTCCCGCTCGCTCGCCGGCTCGGCGGCTCTGCGCTCTCCGCCCGCCAGCCCGCTCGCTCCGCCGCTTTCAATCGCCGCCTGCCCCGCCCCCGGCCCGGCCCGCCCCCGGCCCCTCCTCCGGCCCTGCCCGCTCGCGCTCTTCCTCTCCCAATCCAGCCTCCGCCTCCCTCCAGACTCCTCCACCGCCCCGCGCCCTGCGCCTCCGGCTCGGCTTCTTTGCGGGGCCGCCGGCCCGGAGCTGTCCGCCGCGTGGTGCTGAGTCCTCCGGCGCTCCCCGCTCTGCGCTGGAGCAGGTGCCTCGCGGCGCCCTCCACCCCGCAGTCAGACTGCGTCCCAGAGAGCAGTAGGCACGGGGCACGGGGTACGGGGCTGGGAAGGTCACTGAGCCCCGGGAGAACAGCACAATGCTATGGGTTCCCATCTGCTAGAGCAAAGGGGCTGGCCCTAGGGTCGTGGGGTACCACTGGGGGACAGGTAAGGGGGCACGTAGGAGGTGGGTGGAGTGTTTACACAAGTCTGTCCCTGCCCTAACAGCCATTCTCCCCGACTCGTGGACTGCAGCTTAGTCCACATGCCAGACCCAGGGTGGGGGCATGTGTCTTCCGCCCCATGTGAGAGCTGGGGCCTGAGTCACTAAGAGGAAGACCTGGCGGGGGGCGGGAGGTCAGAGGAATCTGGGACCTCCTCTTCCTGCAGACGACCTTTAAAGCTACCTCCCCCACCACACACATATCCAGACACCCAGCCTTGACTTTCCCCCTACCCCCCACTAATCCCTACCCTCATGCGCAAAGGGTATTATTTATGGTAAAGAGATAGCAACCTGGGGTGGGGAGGGGGTGCTGCAGGGCCAAAGACAATGGTCAACCCTGGGACATATAAGCTAGCTGGGGGGGGGAGGAGCTGGGAAGGAGGCACCTGAGACGCTGCTGCGTAGGAGGCAGCAGGAGCAGAGGGAGGGCAGCTCAGAGAAGACGGTGTGGACTCTTCTCCCTTCCTGCGGCAGAATGGGGAAGGACGCCCCTGGACAGGGGTGGCAGATAAGCTGTGGCGCCAGACTGTGCTGAAGGGTGTGGGGAGGGGGCCTGTGCTATCTGCCCCCAGCAAGCACACACGCTAACAAGTGCTCAGGAGCGCGGCACCCCACACACGTCCCCCTGGCGCTGCCCTCTCTTCCACAGGTGTCGTTAGAGGCGAGGCTATTTCGGACATGCTAATGAGCCTATGCCAAGCCTGGGCCCCTCCAGCAAACACACCTACATGTGCACACGGTAGATGGGGGAGTAGTGACAGCAAGGAAGGACAGGCTTTTCCCCCGGACACAGAAACCCGATGCCCTACTGCTCTGGAAGGAGCGCAGCTGTGAAAGACAAACACATCACACCCAAACAAACACACTCCATGGATGATGGGAGGTGATATGGCAGCGGGATGAGGGCTCAGAGCTGTCACACAGGCGGGAGAGACAGACGGGCTGTCTTTTCGCTCTGGCTGCTCTTACCCTCTCTGGCCGGCTCAGAGCGACTGCTCCCTGGGATAGGCGAGTGATGGGCCAGGCCCCTGGAGCACAGGGCTTGACAGCAGCAGGGTGCCGAGGAGGCAGGAGGCACACAGCAATCCCAGCCCACTCGCCAAGGCAGCCCACAAAAATCATGGCTCTAAACACAGCGCCAGCCCCAGAGGCCCACTACACGGCCGGCAGCAAGCGGGCTGCATGGTCCCATCACCAACACGTGGACACGCAGCTACACACCCGGCTCTGCAGCCCCACTCCAGCTGTAAACCCCCAGCCTCACATGGCCATACACGGCAATACACCTAAACACGCAACCACGGCACAGCCATATGCACAGACATAATACACAGCTTTAAATGTGGACACACACAGCTGTACACATGGAGTCACAAACACATGGCCACACACGTCGACATGTCCACACACACACAGCTGCAGAGACCTACAGCTTGACATGTAGACACAGGAAAACTGCACATGAACACACACCCACACAAGAGCTGTACACAGACACAGAGCCACACACACACACAGCAGTGTAGGGCACGGCCCCCACAGCAACGCTCCTCGCCAGCCCGCCTCATAGCCCTGTAACACAATCACATGCAGTTAGACACACAAAGCCCAGCAATGCGTACACATAGCCATCCACACAAATACAGCCACACCCAGCCAGTCACATCCTGATGCGCACATGGGCAGAGCCTCACCTGGGACCACCACCAGCAGACCCACCCATGGTTACACACGCAGAACCAAAGGTAGGCGTGTGTGTGCACATGTACACAGGCAGTACCCAGACACCGGCCAGCCTAGTGAGATGTCCTCACCTGCTGGGCAGATGCCAGCATGAGCACAGGCACGCTCGAGCCACAGACACAAAGGCACCCCTTGGAGGCAGACGAAGGCCTGGGAGCTTCCCACCCGGGCGTGCTCAGCTCTCATGCCCCCTGCCCTGCTCTCCAGCCGCTCAGGGGAGCCTCTGGGACTGCTGTAATGGACGGACAGCTGTCCACTGGGGGCCACAGAGCAGGGAGCAGAGGGCCTCCCAGACCTCCTTCTCCCCCCACTCAGGGGCACGGGGCCCTGTTCCTTCCTTTCCTTAGGCTGGGGGTGCCCCTGCCTGCTCCCGGCCTGTCTGCACAGGGCTCCCCAAGGTAGAACAAACAAATGCACAGCCCAAATCCAGGTGAAACAAGAAAATCATTTGTTTTATTCCGAGTCCTGGAAGCTCCAATGAGAATCTGAAAAAAGATGTAACAGAGGCAGCAGCCCAGGGGCTGGCTGCAGAAAACAGTCCACGGCCTCCCCGGCCCTGGGAGCCAGGAGGGCAGTGAGGAGAAGGCTTAGCTAGAGGCCGGCGGCGGAAGTCGGGGTCCCAGCCTGGCCGGAAGGTGAAGGAGGAAGAGGGCTGAAGAGTCTACTCAGTTCCTCAGTGACTGCCCCAAAGGAGGGCGTGGGCCATGGGTTACTCTTCGCCCTTCTCAGGGGTACTGAGCTCCCGGGGCCACTTGGGGGTCCCCAGGGGCTCCGACTCAGGACTCGGCCTTGGCTCCCCCAAGGGTCCCTCGCCTTCCAGGTCCAGCTCCTCAAAGGACGATCCACTGGCGCCCGACTCGCTGTAGCTGTGCTCGCTGCGGGTGTCACCGTCATCCCAGCCACGGCTGCTCACCCCGGGGGACAGTGTAGCAGCTGAAGTCTCCCGACTGCCAGGACCCACCTCCAGGCTTACAGAACTCGTGTCACTCACTGTGTCAGCTCCTGTGCCAGGAAGAGGGAGCACAGGTTAGCTGGGACCCCCACCCCCTCCTCGCAGAGAGACGGAGGCTCTAAGGCCAGCCCAGTAGCTCATGAATAATAAAGGCACCCCAGGCTCAGGAGGGTCATTCTAGCTGCCCTCTGCCCTGACTGGGGCTGCAGTGACTGGGGGTGAGCGAGGAGGGGAGGGGAAGGAGGACAGCCTGCTGTGCATGTCTCTCCCTGCCCCGAATCAGCCCCGAATCAGCCCCCCGGCTCCCTGCATTCCCACAAAGCCTGCTGCTCCCCGCTCCCCCCACCACCAAAGTCCATTAAGGACCACTCAGCCCCGAGGTGAGAGGCTGAGGGTAGAACAAAGACCCGAGTGGTGGCCCCTCCTCCACCCCCACGTTTGTCCATGGCCAGCTACAGAACACTGCCCACAGGCGTGAGGACAGAATGGACCAGGAAGCCTCCTCCCTTGTCCTCCTCCCCCTATGCAGGGTTCCCCAGGGAGCAGCTTGTCCAGGAAGTCAGTGGCCCCCACCTCTGGGCCATGCTGAGCCCCCATCTGAGGAGAGGCTAGGGCATGAATGGGAAGAAGTCCTGAGAGATCCCCAATCAGTTGCCCCAAAGGAGGGTGCTGGGATGAAGCACTTTAAGGGCTTTCTCCTCTGTGCCTGGGTCACCCAGAGGAGCCCTTGCTCACCCCCAACAGCTGCTGGTTCCTGAGCCACTAAGCAGCAGAAGGGGACCTAGGGAGCACTCCACTGGCAGCCGGAGAACCCTGACACAGTGCTGAGCTGGGCTGAGGGTCCAGACGCCCCCAGCCTGTCCCTCCCACACCCACATGTCCCCCAGGAAGCGGCCCTTCCTCTGCCCTGTTGAGGAGCAACCCCTCAATTCCTCTCCCCAGATCAGAGGCACTGACAGCAGTTGGGGTGGCAAAGAGGGGCCAGGAGCTCAGGCCTACTGTGCGTAGGACTGTGGATTGAGGGAAGGCTGATGTGCCTGCCTTCCTGTGAGAGCGGGAAGGGGCAGCTCTGAACATCACAGAAGATGAAGGGGCCAGCTTCCCCAGATCCTGTCTCCATGGCGATGGAGCCCCCGGCCAGGCGCAGCTGGGGACTGCTTGGCCTTTCAACTTGTCCTGGAACTTTGAGCCTCAGCTGGGGTCTAGGGTCGGGGTGGGGGAATTTGGGATCTGCTCCCTGTCCAGTCCCCTTGGCCCCAAGAAGATGTTCCCTGGGCCCTACTGGCAGAGGTACAGTGAGCTCTGCTCTGCAAGCGCCAGGCTACTCAGTTTTCTTGCTGGGACCCCAGTCATGGCTCCCAGGGTACAGCCTGGGCCACACCCAGAGTTGGGGGTGGTTCCCACTCACCCTGGCTTAGGACACCTGCCCCTCATTTGACCCTTAAATGATGATCAGTGTCCCAGGGGCTGCCAGCCTGGAAGAAGCAAAAGAGGGGGCCTGGCCCTCTTAAACCATCATGTTCTTCCTGCCCATTTGCCCGCTGGCTGGGATCCAGGTATGAAAACCTCCTCCGCCTCCCAGCTCCTGGGCTCCAAGTGATCAGAGGAGAGAACCCAGGGGCTCCCCCTCCGGCCAGGGCCCAGCATGCTGGGAGGAGGGCAGCCCCTAGGGACATGTGGACACTTCTGGCAAAGGAGCACAAGGCAGGGAAGCGGCGCCCCTCCAGTCCCACCAGTCTACGTAGGAGGAAGTCCCCGAGTCCTGGGGCTGTCCCAGGGGACCGATACCCGCAGGGCTGCTGGGGCAGGGAATGAAGCTGCCACCTTCACCCCAGTCCCACTTCCTCTGCTGCCCACAGCCAGTGCAAGGAGATCAAATATTCATCGCCTCCCTGGAGCTAAATAATACATCAATGTAATAACAGGCACAAGGCAGCTAATCACCCCCTTTCACCTCCCAGCCTGAGAGGGGCCCCAGCAGGGAGGCAGGGACAGGCCAAGCCTTGGGTGGCTGGGCACCCACTATGCACTGCCATGTAAGTGGCATGCACCTGGCAGGCAGACTCCCAGAGTCCGCCCCGGGTGTCAGGACAGGCCCTGTCAGAGAGGGGCAGATCTCGCGGCCCCCACACCAGGGAGTGGGCGGGCGGGCTGGTGGGGAGGACGGGGCCAAGAGCTAGGGGTGTGGGAGCCTTGGCTGCAGCCGGCTGTGGCGGGTGCCAAGGAGTCCTTTGCCACCCCGGCAGGCACTGTGCGTGAGGGAGGCTGGGTGGGTGGGCCAAAGAGGGGGGTGAGGCGGCAGAGAGAGGTCGAAGGAAGGCCAAGGTGCTCTCCCCTTCCTGCAATGAGTACTGCCTGGGCCCGCTGACCTTGTGACACACCCCGTGCCCACAGTAGGGACACTGAAGAGTGTCTGCCGGGTACCGCCAGGCGGGTGGGAGCAGTGCCCCACGGAGGTAATTAAGTGGCAGATGAAGCTAACTGTGTTGGACACAGCCCCTAGGGAGTGGAGACTGCCTCTCAGCACCCCCACCCCTGCCAACCATGCCTCTCTGGGGTGACCTTGGCTGCTGAAGACTGGATGGACAGAGGGAGCCTCCTAAAGAAGGAAGTGAAGAGGGACACCGCCCCGGACTGGCCTGCACCGCCCCCAGCTCTCGGGCCTCCACTCACAGAGGCCCCGCCGGCACAGCCGAGGGTCGGACCCCCTGCGACTCCTCGGGATGTTACCCCTGAGGACAGCCCATGGTCACAAGAGGTCATGACGGGGGTAGGGCTGGGAGCGGGCAAGCATCCTCAGGCCAAGACCTAGGGCGCGAAGGCTTGCTGCAGTGGCAGGGGCTGGGCACCGAAGCGGCCCCCTCTGCCCGCTCTCTGGCTGCTCTTTGGCAGGGAGGCGGCTGGCTCTGGGTGGGACCCCATGCCGGGGGGCAGGAGAACATCTTCCGCTTCTTACCTTCCAGATCCAGTGCCAATCTTACTTCCTGATGAGCCCACCCAAGTGACGCCTTTCCCGAGCAGCCTCAGTCCCCACCCACCACGAGCACCCAGCTGTCTGTGATCTGTGTCCCTAAGGGTACTACTCCTGCTGCCTCTGAAGGGAATCCGGGCAGAATCTTCGCGTCTGTGTCGTCAGGAGTAACATGCACGAACCCACACACACGTGGACCCACGTGTCTGGGAATAGGCAACTCTGCTTTTGAGTCCTGGGGTGGACACTGGACACCCACAGTGCAGCCCAGCCAGGAGGAGCCTCCTCGACCACGTCCCGCACACCCGGAGAGAGGGCTCCAGGCAGGCCGGCCTCGCTCCCCGCCCTCCGTACCTGTGTCGTCCACCTGCGTGTCACTGGCCTCGGCAGGCCCCCGACTTTTCCGCTCTGTCTCCTTCACCTCAGGCACATAGAAGTCTCCCTGTCGTGCCAGTGGGCACATGAAGTAGATCTGGTCTTGTTGGTAGATCTCCAGCCGAGGGTGGGCACACAGCTTCCGCTCCTGGTCAGGGAGGAAGGGGAAGGATGAGCCCCACAGGGCCCCTGACCTGCTGGTCCCCGAGTGGCCCCAGGAACTGACCATGGCCGGGTCCCAGGGGACTCTGCCTGCTGCCCCAATCCCCCTCCAGTTGCAAAGCCCTGCTGAGGGGGCACACGGAGCCCCTAAGGGCAGGCCCCACACTCCAGGGGGGCAGGGGTCTGAGGATCTAGGGGTCCTGGGGACAATGTCCTAGGACAGGAGCTAAAAGAACCCCAGAGCCTGGCACTGCCAATCCTACGTGTGTGTCTGTGTCGGAAAGCACTGGTCTTGCAGAGCCATGGAGCTTAGCATACCGGGTCACTCCAGGACAGGGACCCCACAAACTACAGCCCCAAGAGCCCAAGTCAAGCCAAGATGTGACCTGCCACAACTTCCATCCCAGGACCTCAGACCTCCTCTCCAGCCTGGACAACACTGACTGACCAACTGACCAACAGACACCAGGAGAGGCCAGCGCGCTGACCCTCAGGCCTCCAGGCCCTGCCCTTGCAGACACGTTCCTGACAAGTCCTGGACAGGGGTTCCAGGCCAGCTAAATCCCTCTTCTCCTCCCACCCCACTGCAAGTTCAGGGCTATGCCAGCCTCCGAGACTATCGGATGTGTTGGGTCGCTGCCCTTCTTACCACGGGGCCATAATTTCGGCTGAGGGGCAGCCCCGAGGCTGGACAGGCAAGCGGAACAGGTATGTCTAACACAGGTCGTCATCCTCGACTCCGCAGCGGGTTGAAGTACCAGCTGATAGGGTCCCAAGTTCTGAGACAGGCTCTCCACGACTCTGAACGCAGAGCCCGAAGCTCCCCAACCCGCAGCGCGTGTGGGTGGGGAGGCGCCAGAGCTGGCCGAGGCAGAGACAGTCAGAACAGGGTCAGCTGCAGCTTGCTCCTGAGCCCCGCCCCTTCCTACAGTAGAGCGCAATTACCCACTAAGATGACCGCAAGGCCCCTGGCCTGTCACCGCTCACCCGCCAACCTTCACAAGATGGCTATTTATAGCGCCCGCCTGGCTCCCACCACGAGCTCTGAAGTGAGCTTTCCACTTAGCGGTAATGAGACACTGAGCAGCCGGTGGGGAGAGGCCACTCCAGGACTCCGCTCGTCCGCCTGCCTGGCCGAGCCTAGGCTGAGGGTTCCCCTCTAATCAAAGCAAGTGAAGAGGGGTGAAAAAGAGCCCCTGGGAGGAGAGAGGAAAGAATAAGCCTAAAAGATTTCTCCGGCCAGGGCTCTCAGCAGCCGGCTGGAGGCAGGATGCATCTAGGCCACGTGGGGGCGGATGGCCAGGCCAGCTCGGCCTGATTCCACGGAGGACCCAGGCGAAGACTTTTACCCTAAGTCTCCCTGTGCGCAAACGCAGGGTGGGACCCCCTAGCCCAGACACTTGTGGGGCCAGTGAAGGAAAATCATTTTTAACAGTTTGAGTCTGATCTTTCTTTGCCAGCCTGGGGTGCTCCTTGGGCCATCTCCGGAGCCCACCCCTGGCCCCTCCCGTCTTTGGGTACACCGACGGCTGCCTCCGCTTCCCCACCTGCCCACGCACTCACACCAGCCCTGGTCCTGAGGAGGACGTGGGCCGAGAACACGTCGGGAGGCAGGAGCTACCCGGCTTTGGGGCCGTTCTAATGCCAGCACTTGGGGGTGGGCATCTGCCGAACCCAAGCCCCACTCAATGAAATGGGTCATGTCACCAGGGCCAGGGTGGCCCTCCGAAGGGTCAGGTCTTCCCTGTTGGCCAGAGGGAAGAAAAAGGAAGAGGGCTCCTAAAGCCAATCAGGACGGGACCTTCGCCAGCATCTCCATGCCCTGGGCATTCCCAGCATCCAAAGGGAAGGCCCCTTCATGACCATCAGTTACCTGGTGGCCCATCTCTCGAGGGCTGTAGACAGGTGGCTTTTGGGGGTGCTCCCAGGAACCAGAGCCTGTGCTCACCCAGAAATTCCGGGGACAGTGGAGCCCTACCCCAACCTCTGCCAACACTCAGGCCGCCTGCCTGGTTCCCCTTTTGGAAGTCACAGGGATAATAAGAGGGAACGGTGCTCTCTCCACCTCCCCTCCGAGCTGGGCATCACGGTGGGCCGCACCAGGCAGCCACCCTTGCCACCTGCTCTGTCAGCCCCCTCATTGGCAGGCGGGAGGCAGCTCTGCGGCTGCTCTGCGCATCTGCCTCCTCCGGAGAGCCCAGCTCTGAAGTTGCCTGGCTGTGGACAGCCCCGTTGCCATGGAAACTGTATCCTCCATCCTTGCTGTAGCCTTCATCTCAAAGCCATCGGGAGAACGGAGGAACAGGGAAAACAGAGGAGGGAGAGAAAACGGTGGCCTGGCTACGCACCCCTCCTTCCCTGCCCAGTCCCCACTCCTCGCAGCACCCCACACAGGGAACACCGCTGCCCAAGCCTGCTCCCAGGCCCCTGGAGGGACAGCCTCATGCCAAAGGCCAGCCCGGCCCTACCCTCACCACCTGGAGGCCCCTGGCACTCTCTGTGGAGGGAGGCACGAAGCTAATTAAAATCTCATTGACAGCTCAGCCCCAAATCATTTTAACACACGCTAGGTCCTGTCAAAACTCAGACTTGGGGGCAGAAGAGAAGGGGCAGGAAGAAGGCAAAGGTACAAACTTCCAACCCAGGCCCACGAGCATGGGACGGGCTCACGGATGTCCTTGCAGCCTCTCCTGGGAGACCTGTCTCTGTGCTCTGCTCACTGAGCAATAGTGAATCCAGTGGTAGCTGGGGATGGAGGGTGAGAGGCAGGACTGGCCATACCCCCTGTCCCTAAGTGACTGGGGGAGAGGACGAGACCTTCCCCTCTCGGGAAGCGAGGGCAGCCTCGGGCCAGCTCTCGGGGCCCCGCTGCACGTCGATGAGCCGGTAAGTATTGGAAAATCATTGAAGGAAGGCGAGGCCAGCTGCCTCTCCCTCAGCTAGCCCCAGGGAGCCCTCAGAGAGCAGACTGCCAAGAGCCAAGGACGCCAGGTCAACGCCACACTGGGCTGGTACTGCTGGTGAACGGGACCCGGAGTCCTCTCAGCCCTGGGCACACCCTTTCCCGTGGCCAGGTGAGGCCCGAGGAAGCATCACCAGGACAAGGGAACCTGCTCTGGCCACTGAAGCCACTGGCCATCGGATGATGCCAGAGCCCAGGGCAACTCCCTCCCACACGCAGACTCAGAGGGACCACTGGGCCCCTCTCTACGGTGGAAGAGATGCGGATGTCCACAATCCTCCCCATCTAACAGGAAGAAGCCAGCTCATCAGGCCAAGGTGCCACCTGGAGCTGCTACAAACAGGATAGAGGCATTCTAGTCCCCAAAGCTCCAAGGCTCCCCTCCCACCTGGACCTCCCACAAGCAGAAACAAAGGGGAGACGTGGGACACCGCCCACAATGCAGGGATTTCCAGGAGATCTCAGTCACCAGCACTCCCCCCACCCCTGCACCCACACTGGCTCACCCCACCCCCCATGGTGCTGGCGGGTAAAGGAAGAAGCAGTGCCACAGGGCCACTGCCTCGGCCACCACAGGGACACACCACGACACCCCCTCCTCGCCTCAGGTGGTGCTCACCTCCCGAGTGGGGGACGAGCTGGGCCAAGCAGCTGGGCCAAGGCTGCCCACAGGCCCACAGCGCCCCTCCGCCCCGCCGGGAGGGCTTAGTGAGTGGAGGGGGGAGACAGGGCCTGAACTACCTTCGCCTGGCATTCTGCTTCGGGCAGGTGTCGGGGGCAAAGAGTCAGGCCCGGGTAGATATGGAGAGTGGGTCTCACTCCTGGGCTACTCAGAGCTCCGTGACCTCAAATCCCCAAAAGGACGCGGTAACGAGTGCAGGCCCAGGACTGGGTCACGCATCTCCTCCATGTGCTCTAGGCCCAGAAAGGAATGAGGTCTGCTGTGTCCATCTCCACCCAATCTCCACTGCCACCTCCGGCCCACTGGGGTGGGGGGCCCTGGCCCTCTCTGTTCACCCCGAGCTGCCCAGCCCGGCCCATCCGTCTGTGGCAGGCTGGACAGCTGGGCAGCCGCGCAGCCAGCAAACAGCTGTTGCATCCCACCCGAGGTGGTGGCATCTCTTCGCTGGGTGAAGCGAGGCATGCTGATTTTTAATTACACAGACATGGACGCACACCCGCCTGCACACAGCAGTCCCCGTGAGCGGGGCTCAGACCCTAGAGGCCCCTTAGGCAGCTGGCCTGCATTGCACGTGCAAAGTGATGGGGAGGCACAGCAGGGGTAGTGGCTGGAATGTGACACATTGTTATTATTCTGCTCTGGAACTTCTGTCAACTTCCCCCTCCCTGGCCCCCTCTCCTTCCCACTGGGCCTCCCAACAGCCTCGGCCCAGAACCTGAACCTGTCTGCGGGGTGGGAGGCGACAGAAGGAGACAGCTCTCGGGGCCCTGCAGTGCCAGCAGGGAGAGCCTGCAAAAGGGTTACTGAGCACACTCCCCAAAGCTCTGAAAATGGCAGGCAGAGGACAGAGTGAGAAGGGGCCATCAGGGAGAGCAGAGACAGGGCAGGAGGTGGAAGAGAGAGCTCTACTCAGGAGCCCAGAGCCTCGGCATAGCTACTGGCGGATGGGGGGCCTCTCCCTGGATCTCAACCTCCCCAACTATAAGATAAAGAGATTGGAATAGAGGATCTCAAAAGAACTGAGAAGCTGGAAAAGATGAATAAAAACACCCTTGCTTAAAGATAAGACAATTATATACTTGAAACCCCCCCAAAAATCAATGGAGAAACTACCACAGATATTAAGACCAGAAAACACAAAGCACGGCTCATTTTTATAAATGCTAGTCAGACAGTTAGGAAAGATAATGGACGCGAGCAATGACGGCCTCCTGGGGGCCGGGTCTAGCCCAGGGCCACTTAGGAGCCCCCCTGAATGGCAGGAGCCTGGGGAAGACTGCAGAAAGGGGAACGGGGTGCGGGGGTAGTGAGGAGGGAGGCGTCCGCTGTGGCTGGCACCCCAGCCCGCTGTGCCTGCTGCTGCCGCTGCCTGAAGACTTTTCATTTTCACCTCCGAGTCGGCAGCCGCCATGCAATTTACACTTGTGCTCACATCCCTACGTGCCCAGGACCTGGCTCCCTGGGCGGCCCTTGGGGGGGTCCCTGGCGGCGTTTATTACTCTGCCCATGAACTTCTGGGAGACCAGGGTGGGCCAGGGCACTGAGGAGCAGGGGAGGGTGATTTCCTGTAAGCAGGCACAGGGGACACAAGCCCTTACGCGCCCTAGTAAGTGGGTGGACCGGGAACCCCCTGGCCCTACAGCCATGCTCAGCCTCTCTTCCCCAGGGCCCAGGTGGCCCATACCCGACCCCAGCTCAGCCCTGCTATGGCCTTCCTGGGCTTGTGAGGAGCAGAGTTAGCACTCCATGGGGAGCTGGGGGGCTCTGTCCTGGGACCCCACCATTCTCCCTGTGGGAGGGGACCACAGCTTCCCAGGCAGCCCGGCTGCCATGACAGGCTCCACGGGCCCCTCTCCAGGGCCCGGCTGCTCTCTGCAGCATCTGCGCAGTCAAGGACCTGGAGCCCCGTCCGGACAAGTGACGAAATGCGGCTGACTGATTACCCAGCAGCGGGAAGGCTGCTCGGTGCAGATGGAGCCACGAAGCCAAGCGCCTGGGAGCCGGAGGAACCAGAGCGCGCCAGAGGGCAAGGACAGGTGGGCGAGTGCAGGAGCCCTAACGCCTCACGCCAGACTGGCGCCTCTGATCTCCGCTCGCCCCTCAGGGAGGCCCTTCCCCTGGAGCCGCGGGTGTCCCGTCTGCACAGCTGGACGCTGGCCTCTCCTTATCCAAGGGCTCTGCTGAAGGGCAGAGGTGCTCTGCTCTGCAGGACAAGCCCCCTCCTCGATCCCGGAATCCCAAGCTTTCTGGAGAAGAGCAAGAGAAATTTTCCTGTTGAGTCCCATCTGCCTGGGGAAAGAGGCTCCCTCTGGATGGTGACGGCCAAGCCCACGGCACCATCCAGACAAGCCTCAGCCCCCAGGGTCCTGCAGGGCTGCCAAGCTACCACATCGAGCTGGTATTTTGAGAGTGGTAGCTCCCACGCCCGCCCCAGCAAAGGCTGGCTTTGCGTTTTCACTCCTGGGGTAGGGGAGTGGGGAGGGGTGAAGCCAAAGGGGCCGAGGAGCAGGTGCCAGGGCCTAGGCCGGCAGAGGGGAGGGGCCTGGCCTCCTGCGAGCCCTCCACATCCCAACATGCAGGGGCGTGGTGGGGCCCCCTCTTGGCCTGGGGGGATCAGCGCTACTCTCAGCTAACTTGTTAACCTCGCCGAGAGTTCGGCTATGGCCTCTGGCTCTTCCGCCCACCTCCCTGTGCTCAAGGCCTGTTCCAAAGCCCCGCCTGGACAGGTCAATCACCCATCTGCTCAGACAGCATCAGTGGCTCCCTGGAGCCTACGGGACCCAGCCTCACCTCCTGGGCCCACATTCTCGCTCCTCCCCTGTACTCCAGCCGCAATAAGCCTCGCCCAAGCCGGCGCCTCTGCCTGAACCGCCCTCCCACCTGGAGAACGCTCAGCGCATATGCCACCCCCCGGACCCCCCCCCCCCCCGGGCAAAGCTGCTCTGCCTGTGCCAGTGAAGCCATCCCCTCCCCGCCTCATATCCCCTGGGCATGGCGAAGCCTGGTGGCTGGAGATACGAGGGAGGAAAGAGTCTGGGGGCTCGTCACTCAGCCCCAGGTCCTGGCACTGCTGAGTGCCCTCCTCCCTGAGCTGGGGCGAGCCAATCAGCAGGTGGCAGCACTGGCAGGTGAGCTGGCCCTGGAGCCCCAGTGAGGAAAGCTTGGCACGGAGCCATCTCCACCTCACTGAGGGTGAGGACAGGAGGCCCAATAAGGCATCTGCAACAGCTGTTCCCTGTGCCCGCACAGCTGCCAAGGCCCCCCTTGACGAGTGCCTGCCGGGGAGGCGGGCAGCCGGACTCTTGCTGCCCTTTGCTCCCGGCTGCCTTAGCAGTCTGCCAGGCCCCAGGGCCAGGATGCCAGTGAGGAGCAGCATGGTCCCAGCAGTGGGAATCCAGGTAAGGAAGCCCCAGCGGGATGTGAAATTTGGGGTCCTCTCTCTCTGCATGTCCATCACCTTTGCTGAGCTAATGTGGGGAGGTTCTGAGCTTTATTTTCAATAAAGGAAGTCCTCCTAGCGCCTCGGCGCAGTCACTAACTTCTCCGAACCAGAGCAGAGCCACCCCAGGGGAAGCAGGCGAGGGTCCGCGTGCAGACCCCATCCCTGGCTTCCAGCCAAGGGGGCACCTCAGCACGGCCCCAAGGCTCCTGCTTAGAGCAGTCTGGGAACTATGGTCTGGGGTCCCTGTCCACTTTAAACCCCTGGTAGGACAACCCCATCAACTCAACTGTTCCACACAATAATCATAAGTGTATGAATTATTCATTTAACAAACGTTTATTGAATATCTTATTGGGTGCCATGATAAAACAGGATGAAGCATATAAAGAGCTTAGCAAAGTCTATGGCATGTTGGAGGTGTCGGGTAAGTGACATTTTGCTCAGCTGAATAGCTAATACGCACAGACAGAGCAGACGAGCTCTGTCCACTAGCTCTCCTGCCCCCAGTGCCCCAGCTTTTCCCCAAGTCTACGGAGAAAGAGCCAACGCCTGACCTCCAGGGCCGGCCTGCACTCGGACAACGCCCTGGGTCTCTCAACTCAGGAGAAGATGCCCAAACATCACAGGACCCCCAACTCCCAGAAAGCAGAGGCCAAGGGGAAGGGGCTTTATGGAGATTGTGGATCCTGCCGACAGGAAGTCAGGCGCAGGGAGGTGTGGCTGCCAGTCTAACACTCTCAATGACCTCCCCCGCCAGCTGCTGCAGACGGCGCTCAGGGACCTCTCACACGCGGCACCCCCGGGCCTCACTCAGTCCTGTCTCCCTCACGTGCCGAGCCCTCCCGCTCCGAGACTGGCTCCACCTTGCGGTGAATCTGGCGGCCTTCGCTACTGCTCTGGGCAGACGCCAGGCCCCGGGCCGTCTCCTCTGCGGCCTTGGGAGTTCGGTTCCCTCCCACAGCTGCCAGAACAACCCCTTCCTGGGGCTCGGGGAGTGGCCTCTCTCGCCCTGGAGGTCACCTCCTTGGACTCTGGCAGAGCAGCCTGACAAAGCTGGAGTGTCTTCCACATGGGCCGACAGTCCCGCAGTATCCGGGGACCCTCATACACACTGTCCCAGAGAGCTCAGCCTGGGGGCCTCCAGGGGCTTCTGTGAAGAAAGGCAGAGTTCCAGCCCCTGTAGCTCAGCTTGCCAGGCTGCCTGCTGGGGAAGGCTAGCCAGAAGGGCAGGGGCTGCCACGCACACCACCAAGCTGGGACCCAGCCATCCTTCCAGAATCCACAGAGCCCTGACAAATGATTCTCTCCAGGTTCCTCACAGTGACCCCCACGACCCCTGCCATCCCATGAGACCAATCCTGACCCTGGCTCAGGCCCATCTGCAACTTCGAGGACAGAGCTGCTCTCCCGTCCCTCACCCAGAGCTGTCTGAGGCCACTGGCTCCCGTCCTCATCCCAGCCTGCCGAGCCCTCCCTCTCCTCCTGATCAGAAAGCCAACGGCTGCTGTCTGTCACGCCACTTGAAGCACCTCCACAGCAGATCTGGCCTCAGATTCAGAGGGAAGCCAGAGAGGTGGAGAAAAAGAAAGGCGTGTGTGTGCGCACGTGCACGCACACACAACCACACACACACAACCATGCACACACACACGCATTACCTACTCACCACACACGCACATTACCACACAACACACACACGCACACAACCATGCACACACACACGCACACACGCATCATTAATAATACACACACAGGCGCTGCAGCATTACACACACAAAATCTCACACACGACACACAAATCCACACACGCATAATAATACGCCGCCTGGTTACTACCACACGCCCATTAATACTTCCACTCATTATTACACACACAGGTATGGGCGTACAAGACACACAAATCACAATACACACGACACACACAACCACACACGACACACACAACTACACACACAATACGTGTAGCCACACAAATTCACACACACACACGCATTACAAACTAATAATACACGCAGACACACACAAATCAATACGCATTAATGCGACGCATACACACACAAATTCACACACACACAACCCCCTCACACACACACACAACCACGCATTGTCACAGCTTCACACACCTAATAATATTTAGGGTCAGAGGCAGTGGTCCCAGCTCGGAGAGACAGAAGCGCCCGGAGGCTTGGTGGCGGCCTCCTCTTCCTGTCCCCGGCAGTGGAGAAGAGGGCAGGTGAGGGAGGGAGGCTCACATTCCCCTCTGTCTCCTGGGCTGGGAGAGGCACAGGGCCACCCCTGTCCACTGCAGGCTGATGCCAGCAAACAGCCAGTCCCTTCCTCATCTTTCACCTGGCTTAGCTCCCCAAAGACACAAGGTCAGGCTAAACAGGGGCAGAGGTGACCCCCGGCTCCAGGGACCAGCAGAGAGCACCCTGGCCACGCCTCCACCGTGGGTAGCCTGGCACCCCTCACTCTCCCAGGTGGTGGCCGGGTGACACCAGCATGCCTCGCAGACATCTCCGGAGAAGGCCCTGCTCTCCCCTCTACCCCTGGCTTCCGCCTCCCTCCCAGGCAGGAAAGAGGACGGTACTCCCCCTCCTCCAGCCCCCACCCCAGGAGAATCAAGCCCAGAGCACAGCTGACAGGCTCTAAGAGGGGGAGGAGGGATGAGGACAAGGGAGGAGGGACAAGGGACGAGGGAGGAGGGTTTTCATCAAAGAGGTGACGTCAAAACCAGGCAACTTGTGAAGCTGTCAGGGGCCGGGAAATTTGGACAAAGGTGTCTAAAAATAAACTGCTGAAGCCAGGAACAGGCTTTGGTGGCTGAGCTGCTCGCCACCATGCCACACGCCATGCATCCTGTTCTGAGGTCTGGAACCCAGAAGGCCTCTTCCTGGGGGTACGCCTCCAGTCTGGCCCGACGCTGAGCATGGCACAGACAAGACCAGAGACACCACGCGCCAGCCTTCCCCGGGGGGACCGGGTGAGCCCCCACCCCAGGAGCCATGCCGACGGGCCTCGGGCACTGAGGTCTTCCCTCTTGCCCTCACCCCCAGCCGGCGCCCCCCTCCCACACCCCCCCTCCGCCTGCCTCACCAGCCTGGTCCACAGCCCCCAGCCCCCCCGCCCCCAGCCTCCCAGTAAAACACCCTCCCCAGGCACCCCTGGGCTGCTCTCTCTTCCCCACTCCAGAGGCTCAGCAGGAGACTGGCACGCCTGCCCCTCCCCTCAGGCTCTGTCAGCTTCTGCCCGACGGCGTCTCTCTCTCTTCTTCCTGTCTCTGACTCACTGAGGTACACAGCCCCATTTGCTCATTTCATTTCAGCCCGACTGACACTGACTCCTCACACTCTAACAGGGGCTCCATAGGCTCCCCACTTCCATCAAGAGCCGCTGTGGCTCTCTTCCCCTGAGCTGCCTGGAGAGAACAAAGTCACTGCTCCCTAATGACCACCAAGTTCACACACTCCTGCTGACCTCCTGTTCCTCAACCCCAGCCACACACTGGCTACATGCTCTCTGCACAGCCTGTGCTGTCACCAGGCTGCCCCTCCCTCCCTTAGGGCAACATTGTCAATATGTCTTCTGTCCCTAAACATATCCATCCACTACCAGCCCAACTCCCTTTCTAGTCCCAGACTCCACGCCTTCGACGCTTCTTTCCCCGAGCGCCATGGCTTAATTGCAGCCTTACTGCTGATGTCAGCTTCAGCTACTAGGTCTCCTCTCGCCTCCCGCCATAAAAGCCGAAAGCAATTCAGAAGCTCAGCCTTGCTTCAGGCTAGAGGGGACGGAACCTGGCTAGACTCTGCTCCTCCTTTCCTCCCCCTCAACATTCGACTCCAACCAAAGTCCTCAGTTTTACTCCCAAACACTCCATAAACCTCTGGCCCTTGTTCGTATCTCTGTAGCTACTGCCCTGCTTCCAAGGTGTGTAAAAGGCCCATGTTGTCGCAGGATTCGGCATAACCCCTGAGCACCCTGCCCGGCACCCCCCCCATGACCCGTGACTGTCCCCTCCCTGCCCAGGGCTGGGACAGCCCGTCCCGTAGGCTCAGACCGTGTCCCGTCCCTGCTGAGATTTCCTACCGCCTTCCGATCAAACCCGCGCTCTCGCTCTGTTCTTCCCAGAACCCTCTCACCCCTGGGATTTGGCCTGAGCGGTCACTCCTCCGAGAGGCTGGCCCTGACCACTCTGTCCTAGCTGGTCCTCTGCCTTTCCTCGCCCCGTTCTTTCCTTGCATGCACCCCATCTTTGGCTATACCCATCGCCGCACCTCACCGTGAATGCCTATTTCACACACCATCTCACGTCGCGTCCAACACAGACGTCCACTAAACGTAAGCTAAACAGATGAATAAACAATCACTTCCAAGCCCAAACTGGGGTCACTTCTCTAGCACCCAAGTTTACAAAATGTTTCAGAGAAAGAGGGATGTGCAACAGGGAAAATTGCAAAACATCTCTGTGGACAGAGACCCCATCAGATCCCCTGCTGGCGGCCTCTCCTGCTTCCTCCGGACAGACCAGTCTGCCAGCGTTGCCAGCGACCGGACTGGGAACTGAAGGAGACGAGGCCGGTCTTCGCTGCCCCAGGCCTGGGCTCAGGAAGCAGGTACACAAGCCCATGCAGA
>NW_024349803.1:22029657-22032026 GCF_902729225.1 Pteropus medius | reverse complement strand
CTCCCACCCAAAGTACTGGCTGCGCCCCACCCCCCAACACACACAGCAGGCCTGTGTCTCACCTTGATGTAGGCGTCCAGGGCAGGATGAACACGGCGGGTAGCCAGCCAGATGGACAGGGCGGTGGTGTAGGGGAAGGTGGCCGTCACCACGTGGCTTGGTGCCGGGAAGGAGAACACCTTGAAGCCAAATTTCTGGTAGAGCTGGATAAGCTCAGGGGAAGGCGACTCCTCACCTTCACTCAGAATGCTGCCCACCGCACAGCGGCACTTCTCCGGGGGGACCTGGGAGGCAGAGCAGGGGTGTCAGTGTCACGCAAAGGAAGGAGGGCCTCAGATCTCTTGCCTCTTGGGTTCTGTGTCAGTTTGGGCCTGGCAGAACCACCAGTTCCAACAGGCTGTGCCCCAGAAATCAGGATGGACAGGACCACTTTTCTGCTGGACCCTCTCTGAGGCCCCGGCCTGTGGCATCCTGCCGCAGGGCCCACCCACCCTTTCATCCATTCTTCCAACAACGACGCCAGCCCCCAGGACGGCTGCGCAGAGGCTGCAGGAGGCGCTGGTCCGGGAGCAAGATCGCACTGAACTCTGGATTGCTGATGACACTGTGTGAGACCCTCTTCCCCACTCGTGCAGGCAGGTCCAGGCACCGTCGCCCAGGCCGCCAGACCTCCTCGCCAGGCCCAGCCACAGCCCAGGCCCGGCCCCTTCCTGTTAACTCAGAGACTGCTGGTCCCCCTCCGAGACTCTCTGGGCCCCCAGTACCTGCACTGCACTCTGCTCCCCTCCCCAGCTGCCCTCCCGCCCCTGGCTCCCACAAACCCCAGCTGTGTGGGGTGCCTATGTGAGTCTCCAACACGTCCCAGGCTTGGTTCCAGGCCTGCAAGGCCCAGCCCTCGCTTCTCTGCCTGGCATCAAGGGGCCCCAGTGTGCCTCGCTTCCTGCCACCTGAGTCTGTGCCAGCCCTTGGGCTGGGCCCCAGGCGTATCTGTTCCTGAATCTAGACGCTCACCACAGAGCGTGTGCTCTCAATCCCAGGTTCTCCGCCATCTGAAGGCCTCCTTCTCCCCGTGCCTAGGGTCTGCTGACCCCTAAACTCCCTCTACCTCCACCTGCCCCTCCCCCAGCACACCTGCCCAGCACTGTAAAGTCACTTTTACCTGTTCTCGCCTCTGCCCTCCACCTGGCCTTTTCCAAGACTTGTCAGCAGTCCCCTGGGGGTTTCTCAGCCCCGCTCTGCCTTTCTGCTCTAGCCAACATGGCCCCGTCCTTGGAGTCTCTCTCTCCCTGGGGTGTGGGCACTGACTCTAGGCTCCCACCCCTGTGCAATCCGCGAGAGTCACCCCAGCTCTCTGGTCCTCTTGAATCTTATGTAATTAAGTGTAGCTCAGGGCTTTAGTGGCAGGAAATATGGGGCAGTGGTCAGGGCCACGACTTCTGGATAGAGGCTTGCCTGGGTGTGAATCCTGAGTCGTGTGACCTGGACAAGTCCCTCGGTTCCCTGGTGGCCCTGCTCCTTGAGGTCTACTTACAGAACGGTTGTGTTGAATGAGATACTTTGCATAAGGCCTTAGCCCTCTCCAGCACTTGACAAATGCTCCATAACTGCTGTCTGTTATTAGTAGCTATGACACAGACCAAACAAGTGACCCCTGGCCTAGAACGCCCATCCACTTAAACCTCTGAACATGCAGCTCCTCCCTGCCCATAGTTTGGGTTCAAACACCCTCCTGGGGAGCCTGTCAGGGTGACTCGGTGGCACACGTGCCCACACCCATATTTTGCTATAAACTCTTACATCAAGTCTACCTTGCAGCAGTCACTTGGCCTGACGCTCCTCCCGCCCGCCCAGGCAGAGGCGCTGGAGATGCCTGCAGTTCCACCTCTCGTCTCTAGATGGTGCAACTGCCCCACTCACACCCCAGGACGAGAGGAAGGCCAGAGAGGCGGAGGTTCTGGCGGGGTCAGTGCCTGCGGCAAAGCCCACCCTCTCTGACCCTGGCAACCTACGCTGAGCAAAGGAAAGATCCGACATAGGTCACACGGAGAAATGGATGGACGGTCACATAATCTCAACCCCTGGCCTGCCTGGGTATGGGTACCACGGTCTTCCCTGGGATCACTTTGGCATCACGACATACTCCTCAGTCCCCAAAAGGCACCAGACCACCTGTGATAATCCTGCTTAGACCCTCCCAATGGCTCTCGATTCGCCTCTAGGATGAAACTCCTGAGCCCAGCATGCAAGGTCAACTTCAGCGGCCCACACAGCACCGCCCTGACTTGTCCGCATACTCACCTGGCACTCCTTTTCTGTGACCCCCAGCCCCAGCAGGGGCCAGAACCCAAGTGGGCAGGTACCCACTGAGC
>NW_024349803.1:21959551-22029308 GCF_902729225.1 Pteropus medius | reverse complement strand
TCCCCACCACTGCAGGCCTCTAGGCAGAAAGGCCCAGGATCCTGTGTGCACGGTTCTCGGGGTGTCTCAGTGATGGTGCACATGTGTACACACACGCACACACGGACCCTGCACCACCCACAAACCTCCTCTCCCTCCACCTTGAAACAGGAGGAGCTCCTGTCTCAGGGCAGGGGAGCAGCTACTGAGGAGAAGGGGATCCTGAGGCCCTCAAGGTGCCTGTGGGGCACAGGCGCTCCCTTCCTGTCCCATCATCTCTCAATTCCACAGATGAGGCCATTTCCTGGCCCCTCCCCTGCCCTGGCCATAGCAGAAGGGGCAGCCCTGCACCAAGCCAGGGGCCAGAGCAGAGCCAGGGGCCAGAGCCGAGCTGGTGAGACAGGCCCTAAGGCAAGGCCGCTCTAGAAGCAGGGGAGGCATCGCTAGGCTCCCAGGCCCGCCCCAGGGGAATGGCCTGCTGAGGTCGCACGGGGCCCAGAAGGTGGGGCTGTGCCCAGGTTTGAATCACGGCTCCACCGCTGTCCTCTAAGGCACAGGTGGATGCGTCTGCTGGGGGGTGGGAACTGGGCCTCATCCTTGTTATTTAGTCCCCAGGAAAACAACTCGAGGCAGGATTTTCAGAGACCGAGTGACTCGCTTAGAGAACACAGGCTGGTAAGCAGTGAAGCCTTGATTCAAATCCAGAAGGACAAGTCCAAAGTCGTCTCCTCCCACCCCTCACCTCTCCTCCCCTCACAAAGCAGCTCCGCTGGGCAGAGAGGGCTCGCCTTTCTGCAGTTAACTGGCTGCGAAGCAACAGCCTGGATGGACTCCGTCTGAAGAAAATTGTCACAGAGGACCTGGGGTGTGGACGGCCTGGGCCCTTAGGAAACATCGGCCCAGCCCACACTGCCACTGACCTTCTCGAGGGGTCCATCCTGGAAAATCCTACTCCCTCATCCTTTCCCAGGCTCTATGTTACCTTGGTGCCTGCAAAGAGGGCGGGGTCTCCATCCCCCCACAGTGAAGCTGATGGGCCTAAGGGTTCTTGCCAGTCTAAAGCCTCTGCAGACTTGGTGGCCCCAGGCGACTCTCAGTGGACTAGGGGAAGAAAGGAGCTTCAATGGCGGTCTAGCTACCAAAAGCCAAACCTAAGCACCACCAGCTCCCCCACTCGCTCCACGCCTGGGGCAAGCACCCCCGCCTCGGCCTCGGCCAGGAACTGTACCAGCCGCCCCACCTCATTTGCCTCAGCCAGGCAGGTAGGTTGCCTAAGCCCTAAACACAGCAGTGGAGGCAGCGGGGCTGGGGGTGGGGCAGGAAGTGGAGAGCCAGGCTGGCAGACAGGCCGGACCCACGGCACAGTGACAGCGGCCCAGCCACTAGGGCCCATCCACAGGCCCAGCTCCTTCCCTACCCTACACCCGAGGTGCCCAGAGGGGCCGGGCTAAAGGCGCTGCACAGACCCTCAGCCCCCACGTCAGAAGCAGGGCTGAGGGCAGAGCGCTCAGGACACTTCTCCAGCTATACAAGGACAGGGCAGAACGAGATAAGAGAGGGAGAAGGACAGAGAACGACAGAAAGACAGACAGAGGTGGGGGGAGAGGAGGGAGAAGAGAGTATGCACGCAGACCAGCGACCGACTCTGCAACTCAGCCCACTCCCTCAGTACTTAGAAGAGGAAATGGCCACACTCCACGAACGCTGGGCCCTGGGCAGGAGAGGAACACCTATGAGCCACTGTCAGGGTCTGTCCACTTTCTGCCACACGCTCCTTCCTCCCCGACCTCTACCAAGGCTCTCAGGGACAGTGAGCAGAATCCTTTCTCCTGCCCCACAAAAACCACTGGCCCAGACCCTGCAGCCCGCTTCCATACAGCACTCTGCACAGGATTCAGGGCTGACTGGCACACACACTAACCTGCCTACCCACTCACCTACCCTCCTAGCTCTAGGATATACATGCTTAAGCAGAATCCGATATAAAGTGTCCACAGCAATCGCCATAATCTTGCCTTGGTAGTGCCCTTTCCTGTGTCACTTACTGGGCCCATAGCCAGACCAGGTGACAGGCCTTTCTCAGGAACCAGCCTCCCTCTGGCCAGCTGAGGCCAGGAGCTGAAGCCTGGATGGGGCATGGCTAGGGAGCTGTCAGTCGACACCCCGTGGGGGTGAGCAGCACCCACGGCAGGTAGCTACCTCTCACCTGGTCACTCACTGGCCCCCTCACAGAGCCTGAAATAGCCTCACTTCCTCCCCAGCTCACAGAGAAGCAGGTTCTGGCTCCCACTGTGCTGAGCTGGGGAGCAAGAAAGTGGGGACAGGACACTCGACGGCTCGGCCGACAGCCTATCCCTCCCTTCCGTGAACCCAAATATGCAAGGCCCCGTTCTGGCCACTGCCGGGGCAGCAGCCTATGGAGCACAAAGTTTAGGTTCTCAGCCTTCCCTAGGACCAGATGGGGCCTCTCCTCCAGGCTCCCCTGACACCCCCACTTGGAGGCATCCTGAGGGCTGGGCCTCTTGGTCCCATAGTGCCCAGTGCCCAACACAGAGTGGCACTGATCAGTTGCTCAAACATTTGTTGGATGAAAACAAAAAAGCACAAGTGAACTGTGAGATAAGCACCTTGGTCCCTGCCACGTGATCAGAAGTCTCCTCTATGAGATCAGCAGTGCGGACCAGAGGCCTCAGCTCAGCCACGAGCCCCTGGGGTCCCCGACTCCCTGAACCTTCTAGGGTCTCTGTCAGGCAGAGAATACACTGCCCAGCTTCCAGAGCAGGTGGGGACGAAACATCCCTGACACATCCAAGTGTCAGGATGTGACACAGCTCTGAATGGAACTCAGGTGTCTTCTAGAGAGACCTGGGGCTGGGAGGGACAGGATCAGAAGGGCCACTGTGACCTATACATTCCTCTGTGCTGGCCAGATGTCCACGGTCGGGCCACGGGCCTGGGGCCTACCCCCTCGGCACACTTAACAAGCAGGAGTGTCCTTTCCACCCTTTTTTGTCACGGTTAAACATCTGCTGAGGGCCAGGGGCTGGGGTGGATGCCTCACGTATGTCACTGAATTTAACCAGCCTACCTACGAAGCAGGTGTTTTAACACTACTCTGCAGAGGAGGAAATGGAGGCTCAGAGGGGTGATGTGACATGCCTGAGATCACAGTCCAGGACAACGAAGAGATAGAGTCAGAACCCCAGAATGCCAGCCTCGAGGCTATACTCTCAGGCCGTGGTCCCCAGGCTGGCAACCAACTCAGGCTGTACCCAGCCAACCCTAGATACCCAAGGCCCACCCATTCGGGTCTACCACACCTCCAGGAGGGCTGTATGGTGGGCTGCCTGGAGGCAGTGGCTGGGCCAGGAGGATATGTGGAGAGAGCCACGTGCCAGGGTTCTTCTAGCTTGCTTTCCCTGGACCAGCCTCCGGCACTAACCCCAAGGTATCCCGCTGCCTTGGCCCTCTCCCATCCTGGAACTAGCACCTCTAACCCCAGAGGCAACGTGCGGCTTCTAGAAGAGGAAAGGAACAGCGGCAAGCACTCCCCTCCCTCCCACCGAGGCCTTGTAAAGGGCTCTGACTGGGCCAGATGTGGAAGGAGGGGCTGGGACTTACGTAACAGACCCCTGCAGGGGTAGCAGTGGCACCTGGGTCCCACAGGCCAGTGCCTGCCCCTTCTCCTTTGGGCCCCAGTGCTCTGGACTCCCACTCGGTGCCATCTCCCAGTCATGTGACCTCAAAACCTCAGTGTCTATTCATCCCTTGGCCAGGCTATTTAACCTCTCACCAGGGCCCAGTCCAATATTCTCAGTGACCTCCCTGCCTCATCTCCTGCCCTCCTCCACCTGCCATCCAGTTAGCTTCCCAAGTCGCAGGTGGCAGATTGTGTCACGCCTTTCCTCCCAACCTGCTGTACCTCCCAAGCCTGGCCTCTTCTACGTCTTTCTCCACTCGCCATATGTCCACTGGCCACACTTTCTCTGTCATCCTATGTCTGCAAGCCTTTCCAGTTGCAGTTCCCTTAGCCAGGAGGCCCTTCCCAGCAGAGCAAACTTCTACGCGTGGGAGAAGGCCCAGCTGGCATCAACCTCCCCTCTGAGCTCAAAGGTCTGTGAGCACTGAGCACGGTGCCCTGCTGGAGATTCACTAGTGTGGGGCTGATTAGCGGGGCCACTCCTGTTCGTCTTCAGAGTGCAGAACCTGGCACAGAGAGGGAGTCAGCACACCCTTGTTTCGACGGAGCGCCCCAGTGAGGCCTGGTCAGGAGACGATGGGTAGGCTGTAGGCCTGGCCCACATGAACTCTCCAGGCGAGGAAACCAGAGCTGGGGATTCCGAAGGCCTCATGTGCCAAGGCTCGGAGCTGGAGGCTGAAGAACCTCTGGCAGAGCTGCCAGCTCATACAGCTGTGGGCAGCACCGCCCATGGCATGGCAGGAGGCCACATTGGTGAGCCCTGACTCACTCCAGGCTGTAGGTACAGGCAGACGCCCACAGGGTGCCAATGATGCCGGGTTAGTCTCCAACCCCAGCATCTTAGACATTCTGGGCAGCTCACCTGGCTCCACCTGACCTCCAAGGCCCTCTCCAAACCAGGCAGCCTGACATCCAAAGTAACGCCACATCCCTGGGCCAGGGGCCACCGGAATGGCTGGAAAGGTGAGATTCCAAGCCCCAGGCCCAGGGCCTACACCCTCAGCCCTTGAGAACCTGCAGCCACAGCACGAGAGCTGAAAGAGGGAAGGCACGGAAAAAATACCATACGACCCCAAAGAGAGGGCAGGATCCGAAAGGCCTGGCCTTAGAGCGCTGCTCTCAAAGGGGCATGGAAAAGCGAGGGACGGCAAGAGGAGGAGGCAGGGGATCAAAGCCCCGGCAGAGGCTAAGGACTCGTAGTGGTACGGTCCCTTCCCACTCAGAAGGCCACGGGCAGCCATGAACCAGAGGACCCAGACCTGGGCAAGCAGAAAACCAGCACATGCTCCCAGAAGGGACCAGAATCCAGGCCAAATCTGGAGAGAGCTTCAAGCTCAGAGGAAATGTGGTTTGCAGGGCCAGTTCAAAGATTTTCTCACCCCTTCCTTAGAAACCAAAACGCCCCTCCCTCAACAAGCCCTGCCCCACGTCCGTCCATGGGGCAGAAGTCCAGCCAAGGCCCGGAAGGCTCCTTACCACATGCGGGCTGTCGTAGTAGACGGCGATGGAGCGGAGCCTGGGGCACACACTGCAGCTCTCGGTGAAGAGCCGCCCTGTCTCGTTGTAGGGCCCCGTGTGGAACTTGTAGGCCACAGTGACATTGCGAATGGGGGGCGAGCCAGCACTCACTGCCACCCCAGCCAGCAGTCCCGAGTACCCAGCGAAGGCCAACAGAGTCAGCAGCAGTAGCAGAGTGAGGCCCCCAATGAGGCCCAGTAGTAGCAGGTCCGACATGGCTCTGTGTCCCCACGCCGCGCCCCAAGGCAGCTGCAAAGGAGACAGAAGGGAGAGGAGGCTGGTAGCCTGCTCTGATCAACGTGCCCACCTGCCCGCCAGCCAGTTCTGGCCCAACCTCACCCTGCCTTGGGTGCTCTGACCCAGAAGGAGTGGCCAGAGGTGTTTACACACACAGTGACCTAGAAGGGAGCTACAAAGGATGACTGAAGCCACAAGCCTCCTTATTTCTTAACCACAATACTGAGGCTCTACAGCAGCTCTGCCTGTCAGCTGGCAGCCTTGGTCACACCTAGGGAAACTGAGTCATAGAAGGCACAGGAGTGAGTCGGCCAGGGACAAACTGCCAGCTCTGACCAGCTTCCCAAGATGGGCCAGATGTCGGCCAGTCTGCCTTCCCCCCACACTATCTCTTCCTCCCCACGGCTGAGTCTCACTGCCTACCCAGTCCTCCCACCCCCACCCCCAAGCCTAATGGACCACTGCCAGAGGGAGGACCGGCGAGCACCAGGGTCTGAACACTTATTAACAAACGGGGAAACCACGAGGAACAAGCCCAGCGGGGACAATGCGCCGCAGGAAGAGAGTTTCATAGGAAACTCTCCTGTGCTGAGCACATCTGGCCCATGGAATCTGGCCATCCAGCAAGCTCACCCGTCCAGCACCAGAAGAGACCAGATCGAAACAGGAGCAAAATCCAGCACTATGCTTCCCAGACTGGAGCCACCACTGCTAACAAGCTTCATCCCACTTTTCCAGCCCATAGATTAAAAACGGCAAGGAAGAGGGAAAGGCTGCTAGATGTGGGGACACACCACAGGCAGAAGTTGCCCTCACTTGCCCTTGGCCTGAGCATTTCATTCCGCAGGGGAGGGGTGCTAGCCTGGGAGGGAGCCATGCCTGGGGTCCATTTGCTGCTCCGTCCCTTCCCCTCCATCTCCCTCCCTTCCCCCACCCCCCTACATCTCCAGGTGTTTAGCATTTAGTTTTTTGGTTTTGATCTTCCCAACCCACCTCCTGTACTAGGCAGTTCACAGACAGACAAGGTGGGGTGTGGGGTCCTTTTACCTTTTTGTGTATGTCATTTACTGACAAGTCTCCCTTCCCCCATGGGCCTTTCCCCATTCCTCATATTTGTACAGTCCAAGGAATAAAGACATTTACTTCAGGAAAATAAAATAGAAGCCAAGAAGCTATGCAAGAGCAGGCCATGGACACCACACTGAGGCTGCTGGAGTGTGAGACATTCAAGGCAGACCGCCCAGCTCTCCACAAAACCTGGGGCCAGAGGCCTAACCCTCTCCCGCAGAGGGCTGGACCTGAGTCGCCTGGGGCGGAGAAAATCCCAGCGCAGAAAAGACTGTTTAAAGAGGAAGGGGAGTATGTGACCCAGGAAGGAACATTCCCAACCCCAAGCATTTAAAATTTAAAACTTTTGGGAGACAAAAGTCAACACACTTTGGCCCTATGGAAAAACTTAGCTCTGTGAAATATTTTGTTCCCTGAGGGTTATGTGTGTCAAAAATTTCGCTGAAATACTGTCTTTGGACTTAATGCACAGAGGCAAAACAAACCTCGAAAACCTCGGTGCCATGCCACTGGGGTGCCTCGTGCTGGTCCTCTCACCCACTCGCCTTTCTGCCTCACAGCTGCCCTGTATTTTTCGGCCGCGTTCCCTGTCCTACTCGGCTCATCTCCTGATAATTTCATTCCTGTTTTCTTTGATAAGGATGATGATGATAAATCTTTCACTGGGTACTCACTATGCCCCAGGCACTGTCTAAATGGTGAAACACGGCTACTTCATTAAGCCTCAAAACAACATAGACACAGATTAGGAAACCAGCACTTAGAGGTTAAGAGACTTGCCCAAGGTCACACAGGTACTAAACAGACCTGGACCAAGATGCCGGCAAAAGGGACCCAGGCAGTCTGGCTCCAGGCCCCCTCCCTGGTGCTGGTGACAGGGTTTCCAGGAAAGCCCACGCCTTTAATTCATAGTGGACATCTCTGAACCCAAGGCTCCCAACTGGAAGCCCTCAGTGTCCAGGTCTCTCACCTACCTTGGGAGTGACAGACCTCACTCTGCAGTACCCTCACAGCTGCACACTCTCAGTGGCCTCAAAAGAACTCAGTCTCGCCTTTCTCTTCCTCAACTTCTCAGAAAAGGGAGACTATGACTCTGGGGGATCCCAGCGCTTTGGTCGGCACAGGAAGGAGGCGGGGCAATGTGAATTTCCCCAAACTCAAGAGAAAGAGGAGGAGAAAGGCTGGGGGAGCTCACCTGAAAAGGCCAGGCTCACTTTTGACAACTCATGGCATCCAGTGAGGCAGGGACGAAGTGCTCCAGTGCTGGGGGCAGAGAGAAAAGAACCGCTGAGCCGGGCACCATGCCCTGACCGCTCCCTTTTCTGGGAAAGCCCTCCAGGGCCGCGACGAGAACTCCGCCTTCCCCTAAGGTTGCACCCGCACCACGTCCTCAGTCGCCTTAGGGAAATCACAAGCCGAACGGCCTCACCAAGTCAACTCCTCACTCCCTGCTCAAGTCCCTGCTCGTGGAGAGCAGCCCCTCTTCCAAAAGGGCTCCAGCCACCGCACCCGACCCTGAAACTGCCACTGCCGCCGACCCCGGCCAGGCGGGGCCCCCTCTCCAGCCTCCCGGGGTGGTCGCCTCCGGCGGGTACGGGCGAGCGTCAGGGCGGGCTGTCCGGCGCGGGCTTCCTGGAGCCGCTCACGTGTGGCGGGCCAGCCCTTCAAGGGCCCCGCTGCAGACAAACTTCGGCGCTGGCGGGGAGCGGGAGGACCCGGACTCCGAGGGGCCTTGCGCGGGGAGGAGGAAACGCCGCCTCCCACTCTCGGCTTCCATCCCCGGCCCGGCGGCGCCTCGCCTACTTATTTACCCAGCCTCTTTTTCGTCCACGACCTCATTGGGGCCCCAGACACCTCCACAACTTCAGGGAGGCTAAAGTTTGCAGCCGAAGCGGCGAGGCGTGGCCTCGGAGGCGGGGGCGGAGTTAAAGTGAGGCTCCAGCCTCCGTCCCCTCTCCCTACCCCTCCAGCTCCATTGCCTCGGGCCGTGCTCCGCGTCCGCGGCAGGGGGCGGCACGGCTGGTCCAAGGTCGCGGTCAGGCTCCAGGACCCGGCCCCGGCCAGCTGTGGGCCAGTCGAGATGCAAAGAGCGGCCTGACCCGCGGGGGTTACGTAGGGGACGCGGGAGGCCCTGAAGCCGCGCCCAGGCCGGCAGAGGTCCCAGGCCCCGGGCGCGCAGGAAGCTGCCCCGGCGGGAACGCTTCTCCTCCCGCCCGGCCCTCACCTCAGCCGCCACCCGCAGCGGACGCCGTTGCGCGCAGGCGGCTCCGGGCTCGGTCGCGGAGCCTGCGCGCGCCCGCCGCGCCCGCTCGCTCCGCCCCCTCGCGGCGGGACGTGGCCGTGGCCGTGGGCGCGTGCGCGCGGGACCCGAAGGGCGGAGGCCTGCCCCGCCCCGTTTCCATGACAACGAGCGTGCGCATATCTCCCGGAGCTGTCAGGGGCGGAGTCCACTGGGCACCTTTCTGCCTCTCACAAACTACCTGGTTGCCGCGGGAGCCTGAGCGAAGAACTTCTTGGCATCGGGAGAAATCCGCCGGGGGGGCCCGCAGTAGAGCCAGTCTGGGGTCCAGGAAGCCGGCACCAGAGAGGAGCGTTTGAAGAGGTTTGGGGAGTGCGGCCCAGCAGTATCAGCCTCCGGCATTTGTACCGTCTGTGGTCCTGCCAGTTTCTCCCACTGAGGCTTCGCGACAGACCTGGGAACCGAGCAAGGCAGGGCCACTTGCTCTCGTTTTACAACTGAGGAACTGAAGTCCATTCTGGACTCAGAGAAGAAGCTGGTGGATCCAAGCTCTGGACAGCATAAATATCAGCTTCCTGCCTCCAACATTCCACCCCACCTCACTCCCTAACCGGAGCACAGGGAGGAGCTGTCATCCGTTCCACGTGGATTGAGTACCACTCCCTGCCAGGGCAGTTCTAGGGGCTAAGGGTACTGAATGAACGAAACAAAGGCCCATCCTCCTGGAGCTTTGCTTACCAGCGGAACGCCTCCGCCCCAGGCTCCGCCCTGGATGTGGCGGGTCAGCCCTTCTAGTTTAGTGTGTACTGGGTAACTGCCAGGTCAAGTGTCAGCTCTCTGAAGACAAGTTCAATCTTCAGCTCCTATTTCTGAGGACCTACAAACGACAAAGCATTCTTCTAGGGCCCCAAAGAAAAACCTTGCCCTCCTGAGAGGCCCAGTCTTGCAGTGGAGGGGGTTGTGGAGAGGACAACTAGGCTCCTAAGCTTGGCTACAAGACAGGCTGGGCCAAGAGTTACCTCGCTGCTCCTGACACGGGTGACTGATGCTCAGGAGTGCGGTGGTACCGTGGAGCCCACTGCCGCACTAGCAAAGGGCAGGCTGGGCAGAGACACTTGTAATCCTGGCTTCCTTTCCCTTTGTTTCACATTGTTCCTTCATCAGGCTGGGAAGACTGAACCTCATCCCCAGGGGCAAGCCTGTCCCGGCCCTTTGGGCAAACTGGCCGAAGGGGCAGCCCACAGGCACTGAGGGCTAGGCTGGCAGGGTTGTGGCAGTCTTGTTTTGCTTATGATCATGATGAAACACTTTAGGTGCCCCAAGCAAGTGGGCAATGCGCTTGGAAGCATTTTCTGTGACACGAAGAAGGACCAGCGCACTGGCTGAGGGATTTGCACAGTCGGTTCTGCTTCTCAGAAGCTGAGGAACTTCTCTCAAGAAACCATTATCCGGAGCCGTTCTTTCTTCATCTTGTCCTCTCTGCTTACTTTCTTTAGCCTAGCTGGGGAACTCCAGGGCCCCACATCAGAATTCATGGTGTGCCTTAGGAGTCGTGAAAAGAGTCTGCCTGTGACCAGCACTGCAAGCCCTCTCTCTGCCTCCCTGGCTTCAGAATCTCAGGCTGCTCCCAACAGAGGCCCTTGGTAGGACCCCTGCAAGGCCTTCGCTGGCCACCAGGCGGCAGCAAACAAAGCTCTTTTCTCTTCTCGCAGGTAACTCGGAACTGAGAGGCTCAACTTGCTACCTGCCCCACACACCGCTCCACTCCCAGTTCTGTGTCCCAATAGCACATTCTCCTCTCAGGAGCCCAGAGTTGGCCTTTATCTCCTCCTGCTTTCCCCTGTCCAAGGAATCCCCACAGAAGCTCTTTAATTCTCCCTTAATAAATTCCCAGAGAATGTTCCCCCAGGGCTCCTCCCCTTAAAGGTCCAAACTTGGAGAACCAGAGTGGACTGTCTCCCCCTTCCCCTACCTCCTCCTGTTCCAAAGCCCGGGTTAGTTCCGAGGCAGTGGTTAGTGTGTGAGACTCTGCAAACCCTGCCACTAGCCACCTCCCACTTTCTGAAGGCACTGATGCGGCGCCCGATCCCCAGACACTCACAACCTCGTTAGGGCTGCCCCTGCAGGATGTGCCATAACCGAGGACCAGTTAACCTCAAGCCACCCTGAGTCAGCTTCACATTTCCTCTAGAGCCTGGAAAGGCAGTCCTCTTCAGGTGAGCCACGACAGGAAGAGGCCGGCGAATCCCACTGCAACCAAGAGCCTGCCAGCAGTCTGGTGTCTGCTCCCACCTGCCCTCCCCCGACCCCACAGGTGCCGGCCCGGCACCCACTGTGCTCCAAGTTGTATCCCTTTCACTACCACCCAGTCGAACAGCTGTCAGACAATCCCTTGATCAAACAACACTGCCTTCTTGAGTTTAAATTTTATTTTACAAAAAGAGAAATAAAGAAAACTGATAGGCAGTTATACTGACTTACAATTGTTCTGTTTGCTTCTTTAAAAAAGTGACATGAAACACAAGTAAAAATAAATACGTCATAGAAACAGCCAGTTGCCCAGTCTCTGGGGCAGGAGCACCTGCCCCGCCGAGAGGGAAGCCCATGACCACACCAGCGGCTGGAGCACCGGCCGCAGGTGCTGCTCAAAGCCAGGCGCAGGTCCCAGGCCTCAGGGGGCGTCCTGAGGAAAGAAGACGGAAAACCAAAGCCAGATGCCAGGTCCCTGGGGCCACCTCATCTCCCCCCACTCTTCCCGGCAGCAACATGGCCTTAGTGGTTATCCACTGCAGCCCCCTCAACCCCCCGGACCCTTGTCCCCTGACCCCGCTGGAGAGGGTACAGGGAAAAACCGGTCTTGGGCAGGCTAAGGGGATCCTTCCGGTGAGTCCCCAGCCCACCCTGAGTAACACAACCAGATAAGTCAGTTTACACCCATGTGCACGAGCTTGCGTGTGCACGTGCACACACACACACACACACACATCTGGGCTGAGCTCTCTTCCAGGGGAGGGTCCTGGATCGGGTCACAGTATGAGGTCCCCTCTCTTCTATCACCCCAGTAGTGGTAACAGGGAGTACCCAAATCTCTCCCAGCCCTCTGCCCCAGACTCTGCAGCCTGCCTGGCTACTTCGCCCCAACGCACGAGATCACTGTGTCGAATGGGCCTGCGAGAGAGGAAGGGGCAGACTCAGGTCCCTGAATAGCAAAGAAGTTGGACACTGCCTGCTCCAGAAGTTCATCGTAAGACTCGGAGATACATAAAGGCCCAGGGCAAAACTAGTGGCACAGACAGACATTAAGGGGTGATAGTGGAATACACAGGGCGAAGAGAAGCGTCAGGAGGGGAAGGGCATCCCAGGGTGACGGATGGAGAGTGCAGCATTCACGTAGGCCTTGGGGAGAGTCAGCAGAGGGCCAGAAAGTCTCCCAGGGGGCCCCTGGGGGTAGGAGCTCCTCTCTCAGGGGTTTCGGTGGGAGAAGAGCCGCTTAGCTGGGTACACAGGAGGCCATGGCTCAGAAGGGAGAGACTGGTCTTCTGAGGAATCACAGGGAACTGGGAAACAGGAGGAAGGGGTCATGGCCAGGAACAGGAGGAACAAGGAATGTCAGGCCCCCAGAAGACCTTCCGCATGGGATGAGGACTCAGTCCCAGAGCAATGCCAGGTGCACACAGACTGAAGCAGAGGGCCCTGCTCTTATCACAACTCTGGGAGTGACAAGTCCCACCCAGACAGCTAAAGTTTGGTTGAGTGTTTCAACCTATTAGCAAAACTTTACCCTGGCTTTGCTTCATGCCCTGGAGTGGGAAATTTCATATTTAGTTGTGAATCGCAAGTATATAGAGATTCCATACACTAATTCCTAGGGAAGAGCGTTCCAAGGAGCACGAGACAGATGCTTAAGAAGCACAACTCGAGAGGGTGAGGACTTCGCAGACATCCAATCTGAAGAGACATCTGTTCCAACATGGTTCACTTACTTTCTTAAGTGGCTACTTTATCTCAGTCCAATTTTTATCCACAAAGATACATAAGAAAAGGAAACCAAATATCACTACAAATGGTAATCCTGAATTGTTAAGTTGTACTGTGTTCCTCAGGCCGAGGGTTTAGGCTAAACCAGCCGGACAGGGCTGGAGAGGCCTTTGAAAACATTCCATGGAAGACAATAGTGAGGGAAAATGCCTGCGCCTGACCTTCTGTCCTCCCTCACATCACCATCCTTC
Source organism: Pteropus medius (assembly GCF_902729225.1). Classification (NCBI taxonomy): domain Eukaryota; kingdom Metazoa; phylum Chordata; class Mammalia; order Chiroptera; family Pteropodidae; genus Pteropus; species Pteropus medius. The sequence continues at coordinate 22,016,338 of NW_024349803.1, read as the reverse complement.
CCTCACTCAGGCCTGGACGGCAGGTGGAAACCACCATCAAGTGTTTCTGATGAAAAAAACTGCAAAACGTAGCTCTTAGGCTGAGACGTTTCCTGCTTCCCTCACACACTCACGCTCATGTTTGGTGCGCATGCACACTTGCCTACCAGTGCACACAGACAGCAGAAAAGCCGGATAAATGTTTTCAGGTTCATTAAAAATGAAAGAAAACAAAACAAAAAAAACCCATGGAACTGGTAGCACTCTAATTCCCCACGATCCCGCCCCACTCGCCTACACGACGTCAGCTGCACACATCAACGAAAGCCTTCTCTAGCCAGGTGGGCCTCCCAAAACTATGGCCTCTCCCAAGTTGAAGCATTGGGTAGAGAGCAGGCATGCACTGCCCCTCAGAACACACACTCACTTCCTGGTACCTTCAAAAGCTCATCCCTCCAGTGACTGGTTTCAATTCCCTGCTGGGACAGTTTCTGGATTCTCAGAGGCTGCTGCTGTGATTTTCTAGAGGTGAACACAGAAACATCGCACCTTCCCCAATCAACACTGGGATCCCAGTGCTCCGGGCCTTGGAGGCATCGGCTGTAGCCCGGGTTGTGAGTGCGTTCTGCAAACCGAAGATCCAGGCCAGCTCACTCCTACACCTACCGGCCTCAGCCGGAAAGCCCACTCCGACTGGGTCCCTTCACCATCCATCCGGGGATGCAGCTGAAGGAGAAAGCACTGTTTGGAACTGTTTTTAAATTATTAAAGTAATTTGCATAGCTAAATTGTAATCTAAGGCTTCTATGAGTAGAAGAGTTCCGTGTCTGATAGCGTGCTTATGAAAACAGAGAAAAAAAAGCGCCTCGAGTGCCACTCTTGGTGTAACTGGACAGAGCGCACACATGGATGCATGCATGCACGCACGCGCACGCGCACACACACACACACACACCCATCAGCCATCTCTTTGTCTCTTCTCTGGGGACAATACCCCAGAGTGTGTAAGGCCCTCCAACAATGGAAATGGGCTGGTAGGAAGAGTTGCAAGAGCAGCTACTACTAGGGGGGACCTGATTCAGCTGCCTCCAGGGCCGGGGAGAGGCAGGTGCCCAACCACGGGGTGGCGGTAAAGCTCTAGAGCCAGACAAGGTGTGCTCTTCATGAAGAAACGCGTAGCAAAGTCTCAGCAGCCAAGGGGAAAAGCCAAGAGGAAGACGGCCAGTGTTTATGCTTAAAGACTAGCTGCCCCCTCCCTTGGCACTGGCAACAAGAGAGACTCAGAATGACTGATGCGTTCTTTTAAGACAAAAGCCAGACTTAACGCTCCTACAGAGGAACAGCTCCTCCACGCTCCTTCGAAGAGGATGGAGGTAGCAGACACCAGGCCTCTCGGATCATCTGATGGTCTGGGCAAGCAAGACACTTCCCAATTGGAAATCCATAGTCTGTTCCCTCAACCCAGAAGCCACTTATACTCAGCTTCACGACTCAACACAGAGAACTGGCCTTGAAGGTCATCAGAGGGGCGTACGGCTCCAAATTTGGGGTCACTTACTTCCCAATAGCAAACTCCATGATCCCAAGTTTCAAAATCTGTGGACGAGTCTCCCCCTCCACTAACTCTCAGCCACAGGAGTCCCTGATCTTCCTGAAAGGCCATTTCCTGAAAACGTAGTTGTTTGGTGCAAACCTCGGTCACACCTGGCTCTCCTTCCTTGGTCAAGTCACCGCCCACCTGGGACTTGCTCGCCAGCAGCAACGGGGTCTGAGATACCTTAACATTGCCCTTCCCGTCTCCTACCCTCCTCCCGACCCCTAAGCCTGCCCACCCACCGTGCCGCCAAAAAAAAAAAAAGACACATGAAAAGTCCAAATAATAAATAATTGCCCATAAGAAATAAATTAACATGGAGCTCTCTAATGGGGACAGGAAGGACAAGAAAGGCCACCAGGACAGGCGGCGGGGGCTCAGCGCCATCCTCGTGAAGCACGTCTCTTCTGGCCACGACTCCATGACCTGTCACTCACACCATGCAGTGCTTCTCCACCCAGCCTCCTGCACACGCACAATCTCACGCCCCGGAAAGGGAGGCTGCTTAGAGACAGCCCCTGGGGAAAGAGACAGGTTGCTAATGCCCATTTTCTCTCCTAATTTCTCCCCAATTCTGACAACCGTGGCTCTGAAAGCCAGGGACTTGGGTGGCCTGGGCCTTTTCCTCACCCAGCTGGGAGGAAACCTGTGGTCCCCACGGCTCTTCTCCCGCCTCGCCTGATGCTCACGCTAATGCTCGCCATGAACCACTGCGCTCTGATTTCCATTTTTAAAAAGATAAACTTATTTCTTAGTTTCCCCCTTGGTCTGCCCCTCCCACCTTCACCTGTTACACACATGTACGTACATACACAGACACACGCGCACGCACAGACACACACACCTGGTCTGCTTCTTCCCCGCCCCCTAAAGACTCCGCTCCGCATGGAACCTCAGTCTGCTCTCCCCGGGCCTCCGTTCCTCTTCTCCCACCCTCCTCCCCTCCCCTCCCCAGGCCCAGCTAAGTCGCCCAGTAAGGCAGCTCTCTTGGGAGAGAATGTTCCCAAAGACAGAAATGGGATGTGAGCTTCCACACTCAGGTGGGCGAGCAAGCGAGCAGACAGCACACGCAAGGCAGGCAGGAGGAGGCAGGCGGCCCTGCCCTCCGTTCCCGGTTTGGGTCCCTGATTTCCCGCTATTGCTGCTCTGCTGGATTTTCTGTTGCCTCTTCCGTCAAATTGTCAGAGCCCTACGGCTATGGTAAACCACCCTTCTCTGTCCTCTCCTCTTTCCCTCCTGCCTAGCGCCCTCTTAGAAATCCCAGATCGCTGCCTTCCAGCTTGGCGGGCAACCTGCTGGGGGCCCCGAGTGAGGTGGAGAGGGGCTCCTCAGCTATTTCCCAGTGACCTCTATCACGTCGTCATCCTTATCCTCATCATCATTGGAGCTGAACCCCACCTCGGCAACCTCATGAGAGTCGAACGGAGGCACCTGGGACCGGAGAAGGCCGCCAGCTGGGTAGCCTGTGTGTGCGGACATGTAGCCTGGGTAGACAGACATGCCCCGCGAGAGGCTGCTGGGCAAGACGGGGGAAGGAAAAGGCGCGAACATCCTCGGCTCGGACAGGAGTGGCTGTGAGAACGGGAGTGGGTAGCTGGGCAGGATCCCTGGGACAGAGGGGTTGAGCATGAAGGAGGGGCTGCTGGCAGTGACTGAGGTAGCCGTGGAAGAAGAACTGACGGGGCCTGTGGGCCCCAGGGGGTCAGTAGTCACTGGGAACACCAGGCGGGCGTCTGCCAGCAAATTGGACAGCTGGTAGTAGGAGGGGGAACTGCCCATGAAAAGGGAGCTCTCCCCGGCCTGCGAGGTGAAGGGGGCGGTGAGGTTATGGTTTAAGGAGACGGGAGGCGTGGCAAACCCGCCGGACACTGGATACCCGTGTTCGTACGGCTGCACGGGCGCTGGCACATGGCCCTTCCTGGACCGCCGGCGGGCTGACTCCTGCGCAGCAGGTGGTGTGACCAACTTTCGCTTGTGGCCCCTTAAGTCCAACACTGGGTGCCTGTCACCACAGGGCTGGCCGGTCACCAAGAGGGAACTATTGAGGCAATGGCCCCCATGTCGAGGCTCAGTCCCCAGGGCTGTCCCAGGCACAGCAGCGCTGTCCACGAGTTGGGCCGGGGGGCCAGGCAGGGCGGCACTGGCGCGCGGGGAGCTCTGACGGGACCCCCGGGCCGCAGCCACGTCCGCGTACTGCTGGAGCTCGCTGAGGACCTCCGGGCTGTCTGGAGAGACGGGCCTGGCCAGCCCCTCAGGGTCGGCGGCTTTGGGTGATGAGGCACTGTGTCTGCCGTTGCTTGTGGACTCGAGAGAAGGCCCCTGGGAACCTGGGTACAAAATACAGGTAACTGAGAACCAGAATGGCAGGGAGACGTGGAGGATGTAGGAAAAACTGCCATGAAAATAAATCCCGTCCTGTGGTCCCCAGAATTCAAACAGTTTGATGTCCAAACAACATCGCCCAGTCAACTTTGCCCAGTCCCAAAGAAAGCAAGCCTTTGAGCTAGGAAACAAGTCTACCCGCGACAAAACGGGTAATTTCCCTTCACCCCAGGTCCCCAATCTGTAAAACTCCGCCCAGGTGAAGCCTATGGGATAATGGAGGTGAAACGTTAAGCGATCATTCTTATAACTAGTCAGACTCCTTCTGGAGGCAAAGGGTCAGTGACCAGGATGGGAGAAATGAGGAAAACGAAGTTTAAAAAGCAATCCATCCTGGTTTAAAAACAAAACATCCGCGGCCATGGAAGACGACTGGGACAACAGGGGAAACTGTGGTATGGCCTGGACAGTAGGGGATACTATGGAATTCTTCATTTTCTTTCAGTGTGACAAGGGTGTTGTAATAGTTAGGAGGTGTGTACTGTAATATTTAGGGGTAAATGACTTGATGTCTTCAATTTACAAATAGTCGAAAGAGACCAAAGAATGTTTATGAGAACAGTAACAGTCACTGGACCTGGGCGCAGGTCACACGGTGTTCACAGTGCTGCTCTTTCGATTGGTCAGTACGTGTGAACATTTCCATAGTCAAAGCTGGGAATGGGAGTAGTCTAGCTCAGACTGCACGGAGGAAGGATAAATGAGAAACACCTCGACAGAGGGGACCTGGGCAAGAGTTCCTAAGGGGTCGATGTGCCACACACATCAGAGTATGATCTGAATCAATCCCACTCCTAGGAAGTTATCCTACAGATACACCCACGTGACCAGGCGCCAATACTGTAATGGTGGAGCCAAACCATCTAAATGTCCAAGGACAGGGAACTTGGGAATACACTGTGTTACACCCATCTGATGGCATCCTGGCCCAACCTTCAATGAGGCACATCTAAAGCGATGACAAGGAATGAGCCCTGAGCTACGCTGGTGAGTGAAAAGGAATAAACAGTGCATTACAGTAAGTTAGCATTCGTTTTAAAAATACAAAGAGTCTACGGCCATGCCACCCTGAACGAGCCCTATCCCGTCTGATCTCAGAAGCTAAGCAGGGTTGGGCTTGGTTAGTACTTGGATGGGAGACCTCCCAGAAATACCACGTGCTGTAGGCGTTAAAATAAAAAAAAAAATACAAAGAAAACTCATATACATACATTTTTTTTACAGACAGAAACATATCTCCGTACACGTATACGTATAGAACATCTCTAAAAACCAAACGAATGAGAGCAACGCCTCCAGGAAAGAGCAATGGATGGCTGGAGGTATGGGGGGAGAAAAACTTATTTTTCACTTTACCCCTTTCTGTACCTTTTGAATTATGAACCAGGTAGACATTAACTATTCAAAAAATAAATTAATTATAAATGAAACCAAACAAACAAAAAAAACCCCAAAAAACCCACAGATAAATGATTGACAGATGATAGATGATAGAGAGACAGACAGGTGGAAGCCACCATACCTGAGGCGGCCATCCGACCGTCTTCAGGAGCCTTTGGTTTGCCTGTCGCCCGGACAGCAAAGATCCGCCCGTCGCTAGTGCGGATGTACGTCCCTAAGAAGAGACATGAGGAAGACTGCTGGGAGCAGGCTTGGACTCTGCCAGCCCTGCGAAACTCCAGGCCTAGGGACTGTGGGCTGGGAGGCAGCTATAAAATTGGGTCTCACACCCTGTCTGAAGACCCCTGAAATGAGGAGTGGGGTGACTGAGCTGTGGCCCAATATTATTACTTATTCCACAAAAACAGTGATGTGCACAACTGCTACGTACCAGGTACTGTTCTAGACCCTGAAGCATGTAAGACCTTTGAAAAAGGGCCCTGTCTCATGGAGCTCACCTCTGGAGCGGGAGCTGGACAACAGTACCAGGAACTACCCAGACAGGTTAAATGCAGTGAGGGAACACGTGGGTGCTGTGAAGGAGAGGTGCTCTGGCCCAGGTCCGCCTCTTGGTCTGGGAGGAAGGAGCCTTACTGCCCCAACGCTCTCTCCCTCGGCAGGCCTAATTCTAGACCTGCGTTCTACTCCCACGCAGTACGAATTCACCTTCCCTTGTCTTGGGTATGTCTTTTGATCAATCCTGGAGGGTTAGGGCTGCCTCTAGGTCAGAGGTCGGCAAATTTTTTCTTAAAAGGCTAGTTAGTAAATATGTTTGACTTTGGGAGTCGTTAGATCTCTCCTGCAACTACTCAATTCTGTAGCAGGAAAAGAGCTGGTCATGGTTATGATCTAAAAATATTTATGGACCCTGAAATGTGAATTTCATATAATTTTCACCTGCCGCAAAATATTATTCTTTTGGTTTTTTTCCCCAACCAACTGAAAATGTAAAACACATTCTTAGCTCACAGGTATGGTAACAGGAAGCAGGCTGGGTCTGGCTGGTGGGCCAGCCAGAGTTTGCCAACTCCTGCTCTGGGCCAGGAAGAGCCTGGTAAGGGGGCTGGGTACGGTTTTCTCTGTGTGTCATGTAGTTCGTGGCATCTTTTCCTTTAGCCTCAAGGTACTTTGACCCAACAGAGGCTAGGGCAAAATCTCCTTACTGAATAGGGAGCTCAGGGAGCCTCACAAAGTAAAGGCTGAAATGACAGATTTAGAGAGGGTCCTGATGCTGCCCAGCCTAGATTTCTCATTCCAGCAATCTCAGCTCCCCATGTGAGGTGGCCAGAGGCAGTAGACTTTTAAAATTACGACACTTGAAAATTCTGCCAAGCAATCGATGTATACCAATTCATCCTCCCGATACATTTCCCGGTTAGAGACCTGCCCCTACTCCATACAAGTGGGTAAGATGACACAAGTAACACACATGTTGGCTTAGGACCCATTCCACAGCTCCTTCCCTCTAGTTTTGATTTCCCTGTGTGCACTGAGTGCCAGACGTTAAGCTCTGATTGCCGAAGCTTTTGTTTCAAAGACATCCATCTCCAATAAACAAGCTCCAGCTGTATGACACCACGACTAGCTAAACAACTAGATGATGAACCAGGGGGCCCCCACCCATGAAGTTCCCCTTTTAGAAAGCCCAGGGTAACCAGGGTAAACTAGGTAACCTAGTGACCCCGCTTTTCTTTTCTCATGCTCAAATTTCTGCTCTTATGTTTTAAATTCACCAATAAAGAGTGAACCGCAAAGCCCTAGGCACCCCATTCTTGAACTCTAATAAAAACAGAGACTGAGGCTCATACTCTCGCTCGCCCTCTCCACCCACGATCTCCCTGTGAGGCCCTCGAACAAGCCATGTACCCTCCAGGAACTGTGAGTAATAAACGTTGTCTTTTCAAAGTTCCCTGATGGTTGCTGTGTCTTATAATCACAATAACCACAAGGGCCAGTCTGGCCACAACACTGGCTCTGGGGCAATGCCTATGGCGGGGGGGGGGGGGGGGGGGGGGGGGAGGATGTTTACACAGGAATTACAGGACCAGGTGACTTAGGCGTTGCTAGCATCGTCATCAGTAGGCTGAGACCAATACGAAACACGCTATCTACCCAGCCCACCCCAAGATTCTCCACAGAAGCAATGGTAAAATACAGAAATGCAGGAACCCTCACTCTCTCTTTTAGGCTACTGACAGATATCCTTCGGGCCCACCTCTACCTACTAAGGAACTAGAAGAGTCACTTTCTCATGTTTCCCCTGCATGTGACGCTCTTACAGGATGGTTCCCATCCCCCTCCGGCACCAGCCCTTGGTCAGGTTCTCACCTTTTGTCCCACGGATGATGTGGATGCTCTCGCCAGCGTTAATTCTTGCCTGCACATCTGTGGAGCTGTTGAGTCCAGGAATAACGATATCTAGTGAAGACACAGAACTCAGGTTTAGATGACGTGGGCCTGACCGAGGCGGGGAAGGGAACCGCACAGTCCACATCCACCCCGCTCCCCAGTGGTTCTCCTAAAGCCGCTCGGCAGAGCAGAGCTCAGAACCGAGGGGGCGAAGCGAGCAGGACCTCTCACAACTGTCGAAACAAAGAATACTGTGAAAACAAACTTTTTAGAAATCTGATCATCTTTCCCCCGAATTAATTAGAAATTCATGGAGTTTTTGGCTTAGAAAGAGTTTTGGTGCATGCTCGCTTCGGCAGCACGCGTACTAAAACTGGAACTGTACGGGGAAGATAGCACGGCCTCTGCGCAAGGATGACATGCAAGTTCGCGAGTGTTTCGTAGTTTTAAGAAATCTAACTACTGGCGGTGAACACACAATGCAATACATGTGACTTACCATTGAATTGTAAAACTAAAAAATAAAAAAACTAAGTGTAAAACAAATTAAAAAAAAATTAATGCCCCTATATATTTTGTGAACATACAGCTTTAATGTGATGACGTGGTCCCATATAAATATTATTTGGAGCAAAGTAGCCCCCTTTCTTTCTGTAATAAAAATTATAATTTTTCTGCTCTTAAGGAAAAAAAGGTTTTGGTTCAAATGGTTATTTCTATGTATTTTTCTCCCTCCCCAAGCTATCTGCGTGTCTGCTCCACATCACGCTAGGTCCCAGGGGTGGCCTGCCCGCCCTGGCATCGCGCCACACCTAGCTGAGGGTGAAGGACACTTTCAGGCATCAGCAGAGAAGTGTGATTACAAGACGCTCCCTTTTTGTTTTCACTTGTTTCGAATTTTTTTTTACCATGGACATGTATTATTTTCATTTTCAAAAAATCAGTTAAGGTATTTCATTAAAATTTATAGATCATGAATATTTCTAGATAGCAAGATGAAAAACAGCATCGTGAAATGCTTTCCTTCCCCATTACCCTGAATCACAGGGCGGATCACAAGGACCGTGGGCCACACACCTGCCACTGGTCTACCACGCTCGAGCCACAACAAAATCACGAAGAAAGCAGCAAATGACATTCAGGTCTTCCAATTAAGAAGGGAGATTGACAGCTTCCTTCATATGTAGCTGACCCTGCAGTCGGGCCAGACTCAACACATTCACAGGTCTCTCAGACGACTGACCCTGTGTCCCAGTGACATTTCCACAATCTCCGCTGTGTTCGGAGTCTATCCCAACCGCCACATTCAGGAAGACCCAGTTTCATGCTATTATTCTTAAGATGTGTCGTTACAGTGCAAACTCCTCGAGATAAGGGATGGCTGTCTTTTTTTTACCTATAGTGCCAATGTAGTAAGGCCCAGAATACACAAGGTGCTTAATAAGTGCTCAAATTCCTGAGTGAACACGGTAACTTGAAAAGGGACAGCACCCTGGAGAGAACCTGGGAGTTCCCCACCTGTTGTGGTGACCACCTTCTGCACAAGGACGCCCGCACGCTGCAGGTAGTTGATCGGGAAGTTCATAGCCGGGTTTGTGCCAGAGGCGGAGCTGACACCGCCTCCCAGTGGGACATGCCGGGGCATCATCGGGATGGGGGTGGACTGCACAGGACGGACACTGGCCACGGGCTTCTCGTCACTCTTCAGTGCTGGCTGCCTGTGAGAGAAAGACAAGCACACTCAGAGCTCGGCAGAAGAGCCGTACTTCCTTTACGCGCAGCCTGCAGAGCCTCTTCCAACTTCCCCATCCCTCAGCCTCAGCTGCTGCTGAGAGGGAGACCTACAGGGTGTGGCCGATTCAAAGGAAGACCAGAGGCAGGACCGAGCCAGAGCAGAGCCAGAGGTGGTGAGAGATAAAGCCTCTCAGGGTCCGAGAAGAGCTATATGTCCATGGAATAACCTCTCTAAGGAGATGAGAGGTGACACCCGCTCCTCTGGAACTGGAGGTGTCTACATACATTAGGGATTGGTCCTTACAGGAAAGTTAGGGAGAGGCAACAACGCACCAACGGAAGAAAAGTTCCTCAGGACATAGTGCATGCTAAGTTGAAGACGAATGGATGGGATTTTCCCTCTCACCCAAGGAAAAAGGGCCATGTGAGGTCACGTGTTCAGGTCATCTTGAGAGACCATTTGTCCAACTTTAACTGTCTTTACTCTCTGAAACATCAAGTTTCAGTAAGTAATGCAGACACTCCCCTCTCCTCTGCATTGCTTTTCACTGGGCTCCTCCGGGGGCCGGTCTCCAAAGTACCTGCCTCGTCACAACCACCACAAAAGCAGCAGCGGCCAAAACTCTGTGCACAGAAGCCAGGCTTCTAAATGGCACAGGCCCATGGCCAGCCTGAGCGCAGGCTGTGCATCTCTTACTGCCAACACGCCAAAGTGTTCTCCCGTGGTCAGTGATGCATTCCTCACACTTCTCCTTCCCTTCAACCAGATGTTGGTACCTTGAGAAAGCTACTCCTGATTTAAGACTTTTGAAATTAAGTTCCTGTCTATATGCTTTCTGAAGTCTGCATCTTGGTCTTCAGTCCCAGAAAAGGGACCTCGTTAGACCGATGCATTCTTTCCTGTCTGAATGACGAACCTCTGGGCAGCCAGCTGCCTGGGCCCTATGGACCCCACATTCCCAGACAGGCCAGACAGCACAGTGGGCTCAAGGGACTGGGGCCTACTTCCTAGGGGCCCTGGCCAGATGTCAGTGAGTCAGAAAGGTAACAGGAACCTAGCCCGAGCCCCATACTCTGCAAGGGCTGAGGTGAGGATTTGGGTAGGAGGGCCTCCTCTCATGTAACCAGACAGGACAGGAATCAGCAGGAATGGCTCATTAAATGCTCTGAGAGTCTGCCGCCTCCCACAGGGCTGGAGCTGGGCCAGAAAAGGAGCTAACATCTCTTCACGGCCCAGACCGTCTGTCACACACCCCCTTCCCTGGACACCACATGGCTTTCTCCCACTGGGTTTAGGCTTAGTCCATTTCTGCTGTTACATGGAAAAGCCCAGAAAAGAGAACAACGGGTGGAAGACAAGAGAGGAGAACACTCCCAGGCAATAGCATCTTGGAAAATGACAGAAATAAAGTGTAAAGGCTTTGAAAGCGTGACTTTCTACTTGAACGCATCTTATACATTAAAATTAGCAAATTTACTCATCAAAAATTAGAGTCTTATATAAAATCTTACATGGTTTTATTTAATTCCTTTAGAACCTCATTTGGCAAGTTTTTTTTTTTTTTTTACATGGACTCTTCTTAAGAAAAAGTTTTAATCTATCCCACTCAAATAAAATAATTATCTTTAATTCGAGATAATCAAACAATTTAAAAATGCAAACCACCAATCAAGCAGCTAATTGTGGTGCGGGCTCTGAGGCACCTTGCTTTTAAAATGGGGAAAAAAAAAAAAAAAAAGACCATAGATAATTGTTCCATAATTTCTTATAAAAAGCCCTCTCTCCCTTAGCAACTGGCTTTTATCCTGTTCGTATTCTGAACAGTTCTAGAAGTTGTAGTCAAGAAAAATATTTTTCCCTCAGGATCGTGGCACAGCCACGGAATGCAATCCTAGTAGGAGCAGCAGAATCCACTGACCACAATCCAAGACTCACGGAGACCTGGCCTTCATCCTTGAACCTCATTGCTAAGCAAGGTCTAAGAAAAAGATGCTATGGATATGAGGCAGCTGTGCAGGAGAGCTGGGCCTCTCTGTTTTAGGAAGCTGCACTTCCCGGGAATCTAAAAGGCCTCTCCTGATTCACAAGGCCAGGAGCTCAGTCCTCAGCCAGAGCCATTTAAACGCCAGGGCCGCTGAATGGCTTCGGCACCTCATTCAGGAGCAGCACCTGTCAGTTCTCAGCCACAAAGAGCAAGTTGTGGTCTCTCCCTCTGCTTCAAACACAAACCAGTGGAAAAGTCCGGGCCTGGCGCAGCAGCACAGCTTCCCCGCCTTTCGGCAACTCACCAGTTTCTCTGACTGAAGGCAGGGATGCTGGTCAGGCTCTGGTCGCTGGCGGGATAATACTGCGCATATGACGGGCGGGTGTAGGGGACTGATGTGCGTTTGTCTTCCTCATAGCTTTTCTTTGCTGCTTTTTTCTCCGCCTTGGTCAGCTTGTGATCCTTTCGGTTAAGGAGCAATGACTCATGCTCAAAAGGCTCCTGGGGACACAGGAGGATGTTGATTTAATTACCAGTCTTTGTGCTAACATGGCTGATACACAGTGAGCCTTATTTTGAAACTGAGACAGGGCTGGCTGTCTCCAGCAATAGCAAAGAGCAGATCCACAGGCAGGTTGACGGTCTTTTTCTCAAGAGTGTAACTCACAACTCTAACCCAGCGTTGGCTTTAGACAATCTAAGGCTGCCTTCCACATCAAAAGGATGGGAGAGTTCAGAGAAGTAACAGACTACATTTTTAGAACTTGCCATCCCTCTTCTTGCTAGGAAAAAACACTGGCCAAATTATTCCACATGGCTGACCTTAGCACTGGTAGGACCAGACTAGGGATGGGGATGGGCACTGCATGCGGGGAAGAAGAACCACTTGAATTCGTGTTGCCTGCATGAAACAAAAGTTCGGATGATGAAAACAAGCTTGCCACACAAGGCTCCCTTGCTGGAAACGGACGCACTCGGCATTACATGCATACCAGGTTCTTACCTTGGTGATGAGGTGAGGGTACTTCAGACAGGCAAGTTGTAAGACTGGCTCCTTGATCCCCTTTACGTTCAAGGATGCTTGAGGGGCTGGCTCCTTCTCAACAAAGTGCAGTAGGTTCTCAACCTCCTTCCGGGTAAAATTCAGCATTGGATTGAGATCATCTACCACCCGATCTAGAAGAAGAAGACGTGGAGAAAATCGGCACGTGGCAAGGAAGACTGCAAAGGCACAGCTACAAAGATCAGTAGGGAAAAGAGAGGTTGTAGGTGGCATTATTGTCACTAATATCTAAACCACGTTAGGCCATTCCACATCTGAAAGTCAAAGACCATGCTTGAGGTCCTGGTGAAATGGAAATTTAAGAGAAACCTGCATAACTAGCTCAGTTCTCATCATCAAACCCACCTTCAACAAGCTGAGGTCAAATCCCTCTGAAGCAATTATTTGAACCAGAACGAGATGGGAGGAACGGCTGGCTTTCTATGACTGAAAGCCTATCTGTGTCCCCATATCCTGCCCTTCCGCTCCCCGCTTGACACAGAAGGATGGCAGCCTGTATAAATGTGCCTCTTCCGAGCCTGAAAGATGGCCCACCTGACATGCCCTGCTTGGAAATCTGACGGTCATAGATCTTCTTTTCGAGGGTGAAATCAGCCACAAGGCGGTAGATGTGACAGGGCTTTTTCTGGCCATAACGATACACCCGACACACTGCCTGAGCGTCATGGCAAGGGTTCCAGGAAGCATCAAACACCACCACGCGGTTGGCACCGATCAGATTCACGCCCAAGCACCCGGCCCTTTAAAAACACAAGCCGACAATCATGGAGCCTTTAGTTCTAAGGATGGCTTTCAAATTGGTTTTACCTTCTGTGACTCCTTCCCTCACATCATGCTCTTTGTCCCAAGCACAACGTACTGGAAGAGTCTGCTGTCCTGATGATGAATAGCAGATGTCCTCAAACACTGAAAAGTAGGCCCTAAACGTCCGACATGGGGGTGCCCACCCGCTGAGAAAGCCCACTCTCCACCCTCCATAACGAGTAAGGGCCCTGCGCCCTGGCCCCAGAGTGATGTCACCTGGTGAAGAGAAACACCTGCATACAGATGTTTCTGGTGCACTTAGTCTAAGCTTAGGAGAATGACTGGCTCATACTCTATCAAGGGCATTCTGATGGCGGGAGGCAGCAGAGACGTCAGGCTGCTTGGCATGAGACAAACAGTGCCATCAGCCGTGTACAGTTATACTGCACTTTCTGCTTCTTAAAACACCTTCACATTCATCACATCGTCTAAGCCTCAGAACACTCCTGAGAGAAAAGCTAATTATGACCACTGCTAACGAATGTCTCAAAGAACTTAATGACGATGTCACGACTGCCCTTCTAACACGACCTCCTTTTGGTGTCCTCTCTCTCACCTCGAAAGCAAGCCACAAACCTGAGCAGATCTCTTCTAACAGAAATCAGATGAGCCTTGGGGTACCAGCCCATGTGGCCAATCACCCTGGCCACAACCCATAGCCCTCTGACCTCCCCTCCCCAGATCCACTCACCTTGTGGAGAGAAGGAACAGCCAGGTGGTGAGGTTGCTGGGATCATTGAACTGATTAATGAGCCGCTCCCTCTCAAAGGCAGGGGTGCTACCATCCAGCCCTAGAGCAGAAGGAAAACCACAAGAAATGGAGAGACGAGGGCAGGGGTGCACAGCCAAATCACTGGGTGAAGGTGTTTTAAAACCCAAACACATACACACACCCCACAGTGCTCAGATTCTACCACCTGGGCATTCCAGGGGTCCACCATGAAACCCAGGCATCTATAATTTTAAAATACCCCCAGGGGATTCTTATGTGCAACGAGGATCATAAATTATGTTTCTTCCTCTAGTATCTTGGGTCAATTCTAAGGCCAAGGTTTCTAGACTTTAGAGTGCATAAGAATCCCCCTAAATGTATAAGCTCGGTCGACACTGGCTCAGGTGACCTCTCTGCCTCAGTCCCAATGAGAACAGGAGGACCAAGAGGCTTGTGTTTTGATATGAACGATGTTCCTCCACCAGGAATCTGCATTATCAAGCTCCTAAGGCTAAGAACTTGCTATAAGGAAACATAAAATGAATAATACGGAGCTGTGAGATGGGACATCTGCATGAAAAGGGGGAAGCTCAAAGGAGAAAAGATAACCTTTAGTGAAGAGGAAACACAAATAAGTGAGGGGGGCTCGCTGGTCACCTCTGGGAAAGCAGAGAAAAGGGTGTGAATACCACCTGGAGAACTAATCACCACAGCTGTAGGAAGCATCGGTTTAATTGTCCGGTGTTACGGCTCTCAGTCAGCCCTGCAACCTGCCTTTCCAACCCGAGTTCCCAGGAGTTCCAAGCACGGCTCGGCACTGACTCACTGGGCAAGCCTATAGTCAACGCAGGGCTCCACGCCAGACCCTGTGCTGCGGGGTTCCTCACCACCCCCCGAACCCCCATTTCCCTAACTCTTTCCTTCAGTGCTTCTCAACAAGGGTGATTTCTCCACCCTCCACCCACAGGAGGCATTTGGCAATGCCTGGAGACATTTTTGGTGGTTATAACTTGAGTGGATGCTACTGCCATCTAGTGAGTAGAGACCATGCTGCTAAACGTGCTAGGATGTGCATGCCTGTCCCCACCCCCCCCCCCAGCAGAATTATCTGGCCCAAATGTCAGTATCTGGCCAGTAAGTGCCTGAGGTCAATATTTCTCAACCTTTTTTTTCATTACCACCCCTTAAGGTACCTTTTAATACATTTTTTACCAATTACCATGCCCCCACCCATGTAATTTTAATATCACAGATATATAGTATGTTTATTTACTATACGCATATTTGTACCTTATACTTCAAAAGTTAAAATTTTTTTCATCCCCTCAAGAACCAATTTTCACCCTTTAGGGATGCTATCTCCCCCATAGAGAATACATGACCTCGGCTTGTGTTCACTCTGTTACTTCATCCTAGAATGACCTTTGGGTCACCCTAGTTCTGTAACTTCAAAGTCTCCCCATTTTTTGGAGTCTAGTGCAAGGCCCGCCTCCTCCACGGAGGGTCGTCTTCAACCATCCCCGCCATGATGATTATGTCCTCCCTAGAACCCGTGAGGGCAAATGATCAGGGACGCTTTGTCCTCGACTTGTCACGTCTCGGACGAAGACAAGGCCTAGGCTTTTTACTTCTCTGCGCGACCCCTGACTCACCTAAGCATCCAGCCTGCAGCCCAGGGCCTCCCCAAGATAGTGCTCGCCCCCAGTATCTCCCTGCTCCTGGCTAACCAGAGTCCTATGCATCTGATGGAGATTAGAATAGAGAAGAGAGAGAGAAAAGGAAGCCTTGAGCAGACCTTGCCAAGGCTCCGGGAACAAAGCAGCAATGAACTCACGGAAGTAGCTGACATTCCGCATCCACTTCTGTACTCCCTGCCCCTCGGCACCAGGTGGAGGGGGCACTTCTCGTTTCCCCAGGAACTCCTCGATGAGAGCCAAGGTGGAAAGGCTTTGGCTGAAAGGAACAACATTTGATTCAGAGGCTCCCAGACCCAAGGGTACCTCGTTCACTAACAGGCCCACAGTCACATGCAGCCCTCTGACGGCGGGAGCTCCCACCACCTACACCCCTGTAAGAGGAGACCTCACCGACAACCACCGAGGATACACCCCCAGCTCATCACAGGAGCAGAGTCAGCCACACACTTATTACCACCATCCCACTAAAAAACTCTGCCCTATGACTTCCTCTGCTGGGAAATTCTGGGGTTTAGCTCAGTGCGTAATAACGAATAACATCAGCATGAGAAAGCAACAAGGCACGAGTACACATCAGATCCAACTACAGGCCACGGGCAAGATCAGGGGTCTCACGGGGGCGAAGAAGCACCGGCTCCTTCCAAGTTATGCATAGCCAGTCTCCTCTGAAGTGATCCACAGAACCAGCAGGCTCTCCCCAAGTTAGAGCCACTGCTGTCCTCTCAGAGCGTGTCACACATGGGAACACTCACTCCAAAGCTCCCAAGCCAGGCTCCTGCCACTTAGCACTCAGTGCAGCATAATCTAGTCTGAACAAAGGAAAAGCGAGCTACTTTATGTCTGTTTTCTTGAGGAGTCAAGTCTGATGGGACTAAAAGCTCTGGCCAAACTGAGAATGTGACTCTGGAACAAATCACATGACTTAGTTGGCCTTACATACAAAGTTTAACTATTTAAAAAAAAAAAAAAAAAAAAAGAAGAGAAACAGAGGGGTCAGCAAATATTTTCTGTAAAGGGCCAGGCAGTAAATATTTTCAGGCTTTGCAGACCACATACAGTCTCTACTGCATCTTCTTTCTCTTTTTCTTTTGAAAAAGCCCTTTTAAAATGTAAAAATTAGCTCTCAGGCTGTACAAAAACAGGCCACTAGCCACATCTGGCCTGGGCCACAACTTGAAAGATTAGTCTACAATCTGCAATGTTAGCCTCGGGTTTTAAATTGTTCTCTGCAGAGAAACTGCATTGGACAAAAAAAAAAAACAAAAACAAAAACAAAAAAACTCCAAGAAAGAGACAAAAGGCAAGGTCCTCCCAAGAAGCGCTGGGTTGCAGAAGCATGCAGAGAGAAAAGGGGGCCGGTGTGACCCCAGACAGTCTCGCTCTGCAGGGGCTGAGTCACTCTTCCCAGAGACACACAGCATCACATAGGATTTCTCTTCCTACCTGAACACGAGGATCTTGTCCCCAAGCTTCACACTTTCCTCGATCAGGTGGAATAGCAGTACCATCTTGGGCGAGTTCTCTAGGACTCCAGTCTGGTAATTAGTCAGAAGGTCCTTGGCCTGCAGGAGAGAAATGAGGGAGCTTGAAGCAGGCCCACGGCCAGATCACCAGAAATAGAATTCTCGCCCTCCGAGACAGCAGCTCACGGGCAGGCCCTGGAGTTCCCCGCACGGACCTTGGCAGTGTGCTGCACTGGGCACCCCCACCCGCTCCCGCGTGGGCCCCACGCCGGTCCCTCCCAGCGGTGCGATGTCCACGGAGCACTGCCTGACTCACCCATTCGTACGTGACAATGTTGTTGCCTCGCTCCTGGAAAGGGTTGAAGCCGACCCCTTGTAGGAACCTGCTATTGGTTGCCTCTCCTATCGAGGAGGCCAAGGCACTGTCCTCGCCCTTGACTTTTGTCCCCTGCGATGGGCAGCGGGCACTCGTCCCCGCTGAGCCAAGCTCTTCCACATCCAGGTCCTGCTCGTTGGCCAAGCTCTCCTTCTGAAGGGCTTCATACAGCACGTCGGGGTGATTCCAGATCTGAGGTTCAAGTTAGAAGAGAGGTGGCACGGGGCAGACGACCATGTAACGGTGTCCCAGGGAGTCCGGAAGCTTGCCCTTGACACATGCACACCTCCCACAGCACCAGCACGCACCATCGACCAAAGAGTAAAGTGTCCCCAACCCCCTCAGAGTCAAAGAGCCTGCACGTTCGTTTTCGCTAACCGACTCTGACTGCCATGACACGTGGATGGGAGAGTTCACACCAGGGACATGCCAGGACGCCGGCACGTGTCACAAGCCTGTGTTCTTATTCTTATTCAGCAAGCATGCTCCTATTCGCTGAGTGGCTACAGTTCACTAACGTATGAAACGAAACCGCTCTCTCCTGTGGACAAATGTGGCTGGCTTTTAGATGACCAACCATAGGTCATTTCGGGGACTATTCCTGGCAGGAGTTGAGAATTCCCGGGGAGGAAGAGTGCACTAGCACAGCATTGTCCTCACAGAGCATGTCTGCTTTAGATTCCTGGCCCTGGTCTCCAGGATGTAGTTACGAGAGAAATATTTGGAAACTCCATCTGTCCCCAGACACACACCTTCGGCTGACTTATTAAAACAGTGGTCAATCGGGAATAATGCCCAATGGGTTGGCCGAGAGCTGCCAAAGAAAAGGTCCCTCGTGAGGCAACAGAAAGCACTTGGCCAGGTCACAGACAAGTCAGGGTTTGCCAACCTGCTCACGAGGCTTAGTGCTCAAGATGCCTGGGCCTTGCTGCCCCCAAACCATTTGGCACATTATCGGGATAAAAGAGGTCTCGGTCTGATTAAACACAGAATCCAATGGAAGGAACCCCTAATAATTTGACTGAGCTACGTAGTTTTTGAATCCTGATCATGCTAGCAGTCGAAAACGCTGCCCCACAATGTTCCACCATCACTCCCTTTTTCTGAGTAAAATAATCAGTGAGAAAGGAAGTGATTTTTCAAGTTTGGTATAACGAGTTGCACAGGTGAGTTGCACAACCACGAGGGACCCCGTGAGCATCACTGTCTATGCCTAGGAACCGTGCAAACTCAGCCAACACATCCCTCCTTGGAGCCCCCAGGCCTCCGATGCAGGGCACCGAGGCGGCCCCTCTGATTTAATCTTCCTTTATCAAGGACTCCCTTGGGCCCTATACATCCTAGTCTGTTATCTCGTGATTCTCTGGGGCCTCAACACACCTTGCAGCACACACAGAAAGCCTTGAGGGGGTTCAGCCCCAGCCAGCCGCTGCTACCACAGTCTCGGAAGCGGTCCATGAACTGCGTGTACAGATCTCGCTGGATCCTGGAGAGCCGCACCAGGATCACGTTTTCTTCCTTGGCAGGGAGATGAATCTTCAGCACAGTGTGGCCTCTCCTACGAAGGCAGAGGTCAGAATCGACAAGGCAGTGGGGCCAGCAAGGGTCAGTGCACGGTGAAAACAGGACCCTGCATTTCTGCCACGCCCCCTTCTTGAGGATCTCCACATTCACAGCAGCCTTGCAAATGAGGGCTGCTGCAGCGACCACCAAGAGGAAACTCACTTTAAGGATGAAAACTAAAGCAAGAGGCAGAGTGGCCTGGCCCAGGGGAATTCCAGGTTCTTACTCCCATCTGGGGCTGGTTCTCTAAGCTTTCTCCACGTATGCCATCGCAACAAGGAAACACATGGAGCCTAAGCTACATGTACCGAGAAGCTGATACGGCGAGGCCAGGCCCCTGAGAGTCGCCACTTCCATACTTTCACCCCAGTCAGCAGAGCCCGAGCTCTCCCTCACTTCTCAGCAGGTAAAGCAGGTATCCCTAGTAACTACAGATTAAGTTTTGAGAGAAGCACTTCCAGGCCAAACAGTCGGAGGACTGAAACAGTATCTGTCCTCTGCTAGCTATACAGGAAACGCTCCTGACAAAAAGGGAAGTTTCACTATTGCCCGAGGTGGAAGGGTGGGCCCTCCTGCAGTGGTGCCTCCCATCAGGGTGTACAGGCTCTGTACACCAGGGCCCTCCGAGGACTTGGGAATGAGGCGGAGGCTGGCTCACCTCTGCACGAAGCCCTCCAGCAGGCTGTGCAGCACGTGGCTGCGGTACCGCATGAGGCGGACGTCCTGAGGCGTGCTGTCGATACACTGCCCATTCAGGATGGGGCGCTCGAACATGTTGCTGAACTCCTGCCGGGTGCCGAGGAAGTCCGGGCGCACAAAGTCCACCATGCACCAGTACTCGATGAGGTTGTTCTGCAGCGGGTACCCGGTCAGCACCACCCGACGACGAGAGCGAATGCTCTTCAGGGCCTGCGAGGTGCTGGCCTGGCAGTTTTTGATGCGGTGTCCTTCGTCACAGATGACCACATCAGGGCCAGGGCGGCACAAGGCCTTCTCAAACTCTGGGGAGGGAAGAGGATCCGGAGTCAGAGGGTGACAGGACCTGGTCTTAGTCAACAATATGAGAAGTAGGGGTGTACCCTGGAGGAGAAGGAAGAAATGAAGGAAGCAGGAAAGCAAGAGTCAGCCCCCGTTGGTAAAAGGGAGCCAGCCGTTCAGGCTCCTGCGCGTTTGGAGGGACACGTTAGCCTGGCCTGTTGACTCTTGAAGTAAGTATCTCTTCCCTCTTTCTTCTCCTTATTTTTTCCCCTTTAGTCTAAGAGTAAAACTGACTTGCATTCCTGGGGTTAATAGCAACTGGGCGGCATTCAACATGACTCTACACGGCACCAGCCTAGGATTAAAAATGAGCCTGGATGAGACAGCAATAATCCAGACACTTCGGGTGGCTCTTGCCACTGTCAGTCACATCTTGATGCCAGCAGAGGGCTGGCTAGTGGGAGCTAGCTAAAGGACAAGGACTTCCTGGAGTGACCTGCCAGTCATTGCTAAAAGGCAAGTTCTTCCCAGCTTTGTAACAGAAACCTAAAACAAACACAACCTCACAGGTGAAGAGAACTATAAAATGCAACAGCCTCTGAACCCTAAAAATACTCTCCCAAATAGGCAAAGGCCCCTTAGAAAAGGGAGCAGAACTACGAGAGGAATGGCTTTCACTAAAAAAAGCGGGATAATTTTGTTTTTTACAAAGTCACAAACAATATTATTATTACTCTGTATCTCAGTGACTTATTTTATAAACATTTTCTTCAGGCTGTCTCAGAACATCCCTCAGTTACTCTCCTAACTGTTCTGAGGGAGAAACGGGGCCAGAAGGGCAGGGCCGTCTCCTCAGAGCCAGTCTGTGGCGTGGCCTAACCAGAAGTCCACGGCCTGCAGAGAGAGCGGGACCTCTGAGAGCCAGAGGTCACCCCACCTATCTTGGGGACCGGGATTTCCGCTACAACAAAACACAACTCACATCGATAATGCTTCACCTGTGGCAGGTGCTACCGCAGACACCACTTTTTGTCCCGAGACACCGCTAAGAGCATTCCCAGGGTAGGCTGCCCACCTCTTCGAAACTCCTGCTGTCGGTCTTCCTCATCCAGATCAATGATGACCGGGTGAGAACGTTTCTTGGTTTTCTTCGGTCTACCTGTGGCAAAGGATTTCTTCAGGGTGAGGAGTCTGTACATTTCGTACCCCATCAGCAGCACCCCACCCTCTGACACCCAATCAGCCATCACTTTAGCACGGGCTGCCGTTGTCCTGCAAGAGTGAACAGAGAGAACACGTTATCGCGTCCACCGCTCCCGGAGAAGAGCTCCTCACGGTCCCAGCCGCGCTGACTCCTGCGGCCACAGACTTCACATGGCAGCATCACAGCACTGGCCAGCTGCCCAAGGACTGTCCCAGCCTCCTGGAGATGCTAGCTGCACTGAAGATGGACTGGGTCACTGATGGTTAAACAGCAAAAACAGAAATTCAATAGCACCAGGCAAACAAAAGCGACAACCCCCTTGGACGTATGTGCATGACTACAAGTCTATATCTGAGAGAGGATTTCAAGCTATTCCCATAGTAAATACAAGGTACTAAAAGCAAGGGCGACATTCTGCATTTCACCTGCTCAGGCTCCAGGGAATAAAGAGCCCAGGACAGGTAGTAGCAAAGAGTGAGCAGCGGAGACAAGATGACACTCAGCACAGTCCCCTCACTCCTAAAAACTGAGCCCTGGCTATATTTCATTAACTGCATGTGAACTGACAGTCCTGAAATCTAAGAAAGAGCAGCTGGTCAGTCACCTGTGAGGCCACTCACAGTCCCCTAATTTTGATGAGCATGACCAAACGTCACAAAAGACAGCCTCTACGGAAAAGAAAGTCTGCCTTCCCAGCACCCCGTCAACAAGGGGAGAACACGGATGGCTGGCTTGGATCAAGAAACAGCTTTAGATTTTTGGAAATCGGGTTAACTCCATGGAGTGGGAATATAAATAATTTTATTTAAATCTAAAACAAAAAAGGGTTTGCACCTTTCGGAGCTTAGAAGTTGTACCATTAAAGGTCAACGATAGATCGGTGCTTAAAAGAAGGAACTGGAGAACTGATGAGAAAGGTAACAGGCGAAACGATAAAAGATGGAAAGTTTCATTTCATCATGTGGAATTTTACTACTATACACGTGGAAAATGTGACCATGCACACAGATTTTTCAGGACATAAAAGCATCCTCAAGCGCAACACAAGAAGTTTCCCAGGCTACGTAACTCCGACTTTACTGAAAGGGTAGGTAGAGAAAAGATGAGCAGCAGGGAGAGCGCGAGGGACACATCAAGAAACCCAAGGAATCTGAGAGGGCAGGACACACACCCAAATAGACTGCCCTGACCCCGGGTCCCGGGGAGAAGTCTAAAGGGAATGGGCACGGAGGAGAGGGCAGGCCACCTACTTGTGCTCATCATTCAAGATGTGGACTTTAAAGAACCGAGGCTGGATTTCCTCAGGCTTGTTGTCAGCTGGAAGGGCTTCAGGAGCTGGGAGCCACATGTTGAACTCTGCCAGCCAATTCTGAAGAGTATTAACCTGTCAGAGAGCCAAGTCCAAAAAGACAGTTTTAAGGAACAAGCCCAGAGTTGAGCTCATCCAGCTTTTTAGTGCCCGGTAAGGCATTTCTTCAGAGGAGTGACTAAGGGGTGCCTTCCCAAACTCTTACCGGCACAATGGCAAGGACAGTTTTGGCTGGCGTGTGGCGGAAGAGGACGTCGACGAAGGAGATCACTTGCAAAGTTTTCCCCAGACCCATGCTGTGGGCCAGGATACAGCCAAAGCCACTACTGGTCTTAAACCTCTCCAGGGACTCAACCAGGTTATCATACAAGAACCGGATCCCGCCGATCTGACAAGGGACACACAAAGACAAATGTCAGAAGGGCTGGCAAAGGCCAGTGCTCCAGTTTTACTTACTTTGGAATTAGTTAAAATTATGTAAATGAGCAGGTACTACATCAGACAGCTGGTGTGGACGGCTACAGTCTATTGGCTGATGACGGTCTCGGACAAAACACAGAAGAACATTCACCTGGTACAGTGGCCCATGCCAGGCAAGAATCGGCAGTGCCAAATTCCTGACAGGGTCTTTCACTCGGCCTGGCCTGGCTGCCCTTGGCTGCCCATTCCACAAGCAGCAGTTCTGACTATGAGAGTTCTCATGGTGAGTGACCTTTGCCTTTATGGGACTTCCACTCACGGTCCTGGTTCCAGGCTCTGGGCAGCACAAACTACTCTGCTCCTAACTACTTCCTAACCAAAGCCCTGCTCTCCAGAGAGCGTCTCAGTCAGTCTTGCAGTTCTCACAGGAGGCTCAAGATTATTAAGCCAAGAGATCCAGCGCATTCTACATGATAGGGCAACCCCGAGGTTTGTGCCTTCCCATTTGGCAGGAATCCTGAAGCATCAACTGCTAGGAAGATGGACCAGGCCTTTCCAACAGCCGCTTGTGGTACCAAACAAGTACTTCAGAGGCCGTGATGCCAAGGACCACCAGCCAGCGATGTCCACAGCAAGGATGCTGAAAGGAAACGAAGAGGCATCGAGATCGGCTGTACCTGATGAGGTTTCACCGCCCGTGCCAGCTGCGGGGCCAGGAAGACATTCTCCTCCTCCGGAGGGTGGTTCAGGTTGACGAGGACCCGGCCCAGGGCATCGCGCTGGTTTAAGACGTCATTCACATGGGTGCCACCCTTCTCCTCTTCCTCATCGTCCTCACTGACGGACTCACTGCTGTCCACAATGTGCAGAGTGTCCTCCTCCCCGGAGCTCAGTTCGATCACCTCTGAGACAGCCAACAAAACGAAACACAAACAAAACCCAAGGGGCAGAGGTAATTTATTGCCCGTTGCTATAGCAAAAGATCACGGAAACAAAGGCAGAACTGTCGTCATTCATAAAAATTTCGATTTTTATTATTTCTCTCTTCCAGCTTCAAGTTAAGACAAGAGAGAAACTTACATTTACCATGACGACTCAGGGAGCTTAGTCAGTCAGACTTCAAAGTGAACGAGGAAGGACTGACTCTCCTCTGCTCAGAGGTGCAGCTAATCTCTCAGGGTGAACTTTGGGTCAGGAGCAAGAAAGGGCACCTCCGGCTCGATCTTACCATCGCGACTGCTTTTTTCATCCTCGCTGCCACTGCTACTGTCCAAACAAATGACTTCCTGGGCCAAGACTCGAGGAGGCAGTTGGGGACCATCGTTTGCTCTTAAGACAATTTCCTCTATGGAAAGGAAGGTGGAAGAGAATGTCAAAATCACAAGTAGCTCAAACGTTATTTCCCAGAAGGATTCACCCCCCCGCCTCCTTTGTTGCTTTCACCGCGACTGTCCCCCGAGGAGAGAAGTAGAGGTTTCTCAAAAGCCTCAGCTTTCTTTCCAAATTCCCTCTTCTCCTCACATCCACCTGACCTCTAGAAAAGGTCCCGATCCCTTGGCATGTTAAGATCCACAGTTAAGGGGGAAAAAAATCTAAATAAGATCAATTTGAAAAGTACGTTTTTATCCATCTTAACTTTTAAAATGAGATTCCTCTGATTGTGTGCTCTCAGAAGCTGAATGACTCGCAAGGATTCCTGAGAGGTCACGACCTTCTTGCAGATGTGTCCTTGACCACCGTGCTGGCCGAGCACCTCCACCCCGCCCCGCAGCACAGGGCATTTCCTGCCACCTCCGCTGCTCACCGGGAAGAAACTCCAAAGGGACGGCGGGAATGGGGGCTGCGTAGTCCTTCCTCTGCTGCTCCAGGCGTTTCCTTCTTTCCAGCTCTTCCTGCTGTGCTGCTTTGGTAACTGGCTCCAACTGATCCTCCCGGAGCAGCTTCCTAAACGTTAAATGAGAGCGCGCAATGAAATGTCAAGCAACGGCGGGAAATCACTGCCGAGCTCAGATTGCTGAGGTGGGAGAAGCCACATCGGTCCCGCTAAATCCATGCAATGAGCGAATTAGAAAAAAAAAAAGAGGGGGACTTCAAGGCTCAGGTGGTTCTGGGCTTATATAGTTTTCATATTATTTAACTTCCTGACAGATGCCCCCGCCAACGCATCTCTGCACGTAACGGACCAAGAGTAAAGTACAGCAACATGTGATTCATAAAGCTGAAAAGCAGTATTCAAAAACTGAGTTGGTAACTGGCAAAGTAGGATTATGGATAACTATACATCCTTATTTCCTCAACTTAGAGAAATAATTTAAAGTCGTCATTATGTTTAAGAAAAAAAAAAGATGAGGGTAGGGGAGAGAAACACATCGTTTATCTCCTGCCAACAGCAAAACTGCCGTCTGGCAGACAGAGGGGTTGCTGGGGAACTGAGTCGCTAAGGATGTTCGCATCTGCTGATTTCTTAGCTCAAGGAGGAAGCCCTTCCTTGGACCAGACAGTCCCCTGCCAACCGAAGCTGAGGTCTAAGAAGAGCAGAACTCAACTTCTTTTATCTCCTCTTGTTTTGAGACATCAGGAGAAAATAAAGGAAGCAACGGAGCCCACCCAGAGCACCCTACGTCCCCGGCAGTGCTCGAGTGCCACCCACACCCGCCCGCACCCTCCGACGGCCCGGCCCTGGGGTCCTGCGCTGCGCCGTCACTGTTCACTGGGGCACACGGCTTCCACCCCTCTCCTCGGGAGAGAGGGCTTCCCTGCTCAGACCAGGCCTCTACTACTGACCGCCTTGGACGAAGGCGAGAGCTCTGCTCCCTCTGTGCCCCTCCTCCCCGGAGCACGGCTCACCGTATGTTCCTCCTCATGTGCGAGGGCTTCTGAGCTCTCTTCTTTTTGGGGTCCTCGGAGGCTAGGCTCTTGCCTTGGTGGCGCCTAAGCTGTTCTGAAGGCTCAGACTGAGATGAGGTAGTTGAAGTGCACCGTGGTGGCCGCTGCCCATCTTCCCCCAGCTGGGCGCACTCAGTGCCACACATGTCCTCCAGGGATGGGTCTGAAAAGACAACGGGAAAGAGGTGCCAGGGACCAACTTTCACTGGGTTTTGACGCCAGACACATCTGGGTTCAAACCTTAACTCAGCAGCTTGTTAGCTGGTCATCTAAGGCGAGTTACTTACATAACTCAGAACCTCAACATGTCTGTAAAACGAGACAAAGGGATGCCCACGCTTCAGAGCTGTTGCGAGGACTTACCAGAGGCTCACGGAAACTGAGAGCCATCACTCCCGCTATAATTTAGCACTGCGATCAGAGTAAGGAGGCCTCATGGCCTTGGACTACTCAGAAAGGGACCTCTGGGTTCCAAATACTGCTCACACTCACTTGTATGACTCTAAGCAAGTCTCATCCGCCAACAGAGAGGAAACTCCTCCTTTCAGTGCCTTGAAGTGTTCACTCGTTTAATTCGGCAATCGTTTAACGAGGGCTTAAAACATGGCAGTCACTGTCCTAGATATTTCAAGGAATATTTTATATAGGACTCCTTCCCTTCAAGGAGTTTGTTTTCTAAACAATCGGATTAAAAAATGGGCAGAGGACCTGGAGAGACATTTCTCCGAAGAGGACATACAGATGGCCAATACACATATAAAAAGATGCTCAATATCACAAATCATCAGAGAAATGCAAGTTAAACCACAATGAGATATAGCCTCACACCTGTCAGAATGGTCATTATCAATAAATTGACAAACAAGTGTCAGTGAGGATGTGGAGAAAAGGGAACCCTCGTGCACTGCTGGGAGGATTTCAAACTGGTACAGCCACTACGGAAAACAGTACAGAGGTTATTCAAAAAACCAAAATTCGGACTATCATATGACACAGCAATCCTACTCCTGGGCATTTATCCAAAGAAATCCAAAACACTAATTTGAAAAGATGTATCACCATGTTCGCTGCAGCATTATTTAAAATAGCTGAGCTATGGAAGCAACCTAAGTGACCAGTGACCGACAACTGGATAAAGAAGATGTCACACTCACA
Source organism: Pteropus medius (assembly GCF_902729225.1). Lineage (NCBI taxonomy): Eukaryota > Metazoa > Chordata > Mammalia > Chiroptera > Pteropodidae > Pteropus > Pteropus medius. Next base: position 21,989,245 of record NW_024349803.1, on the reverse strand, counting down.
CACACGCACACACACAATGGAATATTACTCGGCCATAAAAAAAAGAACAAAATCTTACCATTTGTGACAACATGGATGGACCTAGAGGATGTTATGCTAAGAGAAATAGGTCAGACAGAGAAAGACAAATATCATATGATTCGCTTATATGTGGAATTTAAGAAAACTAAATAAACAAAATAGAAACAAACTCACAGGTACAGAGAACAAACCGATGGTTGCCACATGTAAGGAGGGTGGAGGGTGAAAAGGTGAAGGGATTAAGTAGTACAAATTAGCAGTGACAAAAAAAGTCACAGGGATGTGAAGTACAACATAGAGAATATAGTCAATGATATGGTAATAACTATGTGTGGGGTCAGGGGGTACTAGCCTTATTGGGGGGATCATTTCATAAGTTACATAAATGCCTAACCATTTAGGTGTATGCTATACACCTAAAACTAATATAATATTGAATATCAACTATAATTTTAAAAAACTAAAAATAAAACTTACTTTTTAAAAAGAAATGACGTGCAAACTGCATTTTGCTGTCATTGCAAATACGCACACACAAACACAGCCCACATGAGGGTGTACACCACATTTTCATTCTAAACCTCTCTGTGTGAAACTGCCACAAACAGCCACTATTGCCTCTCTCTGCCTTTGCTTTTAGTTCAGCCTGACACATATTTGAGCATCTGCTCCGGACCAGGCCCTGTGCCAAGGCACAGCGGAATGGCCCACATGGGGAACACGTACACAGCGCAGTGAAGAGCGCGCCTGAGAACGACACTTGGGGAAAGGACACCTGATCCAGCCTTGCTTAGGGCTGGGTATGGGGGCGCTTCCTGGGGACCGGTGAGATCTGGATTTCATCTAATAGAATGGGTAGGTACCAACTAATAAAGGAGAAAAGAAGGAACATTATAGGCTGACACAGGAGCATAAGCAACAGGAATAGAGACTTTAAACAAGGTAGAACAGCTGGGAAAATACACGCAGTTCAATACTGGCTAAAATGAGCAGCAAAGCAACAGAAGGACAGGCCTTCCAACCCATCGACCACTTCCCTAGCTCTGTCCAGCATCTCGTCTCCAAGGTGAACTCAGGTGTAGATGAACCAAGATCCTTCCTGGATACTGGCTCAGAAGTCAACCCCATCCCAGGGAGGGCTGCTGCCCAGCATCTACGTTCCGCTGCCCAGTGTGGGGGTGGGGAGCAGAAGCTGGTGTGGCCACCGGCAAAGTGGAGGGGGAGGGCGATGGTGGGCTGTGGACATGTGTGCACGTGGGGCACACACTCAACGCAGGAACGGCCAGGGCGATTCGCTTCTCTGCAGCAGCTCTGGAAGCATCTTCCTTGGCCCTCTCACTGAGAGACCACTGCAGGTAACCTCTGCTTTCTGAAGAGCAAAGGGGAAATGGCCAAGAGAGGCACCAGAGAATGCTCGTGATGGGACGCTGCAACACCGCTAACATGAACAAGTGGAGAAAGCATCACAGTCCCTTCTCCGTCACCACTGGATCCACAGCAAGGACAGCAGAGTCCGGGGCAGCAAGAAGCACTGGGATGCAACGCGAGCCTTGGCTCATGGCTTTGTTCCACCGGCTGAGGAGGCGAGGTGGCCCTGCTCGTGTGTCCAGACAGACATGAGAACTGAAAGAGAGGCTCCAAAGTGGAGCTGCGAGTCTGCCTCCCCGCCTCCCAAACTCTCTCCCTCTTCACGCGGTCCCCTTCCACTCCCACCTGAAGCACTCCGGGAAGAAGCTCAGCGACCTGTTTTCCTTAAGAAGAACGATCATTCCTTCAGGACTCCCGCCCCTCCAAAGAGCTAATACTTCCGTGGCATTGTCACATAATACTACTGTCACCTTCTCCTAACTCGAGTCATTCTTGCCGCCTAAAAAGCGAGGACATCGAATTCCTCCTCCCAAAGGTTCAGGTGTCTGGGCAGCAGACTCCCTAAGAGGGGGGATATCTATTGCTAAATGGCCACTTTCGCCAACACTGCACCTTGGCCTACACACCAATTACACTTGGGGCTGGGTTGGCACACTTCGACTTGGAGTTGTACTTGGTCCTCTGATCTGGTTTTGATAATGACCTCTGATGCTCTACTGGCCTTAAGGCCTTTTGTTTTGTTTCTATTTCACAAACAAATTTATTGAAGAACCACTTGGAGGAACAGCTGAGGGCAAAGTGAGAGAGTAGGCAGATAGGACAGAGTCAAAAGTATAGAGGACAGAGGGTGGGCCTTCCGTGTGAGGCCAAGGAGTTTAAACTTGATCTGCACTGCAGTGGGAACTTGTTCCCCACTGTTTTATTTCCTTCTTCTGCTCTCTGCCTTACAGACTGGGCTGCTCCGGAGAGGAGGAAGAACAGAACCTGATAGTCTTTCAATATCACAGACAAATTCACCATCAAACTTTCCAACTTGTAAGGTCTGGCTGTGAATTCCTGTTTGGCATGGGGTTCAACGTGGCCAAGTGCAGTAGCAATTTATAAATGATTAGAGATAGCGCATAAAGTTCTCATGCACACTTAGCTCAGATACAGGTTTCCCCTTCCTTTATATAGAGGATGCAGGTCTAAACCAGTTCCTGACCACCCAGCATTGTTTGAATAAATCCTCGGCTTCTGGATTTTTACTGTTTGCTTCTTAGAGAGCTTTAGTTTACGTGCTAATATTTAGTTTGTTGTCACATAAGTCAGTGTTTTATAATGGCTTCATTGCTGCTTCATGATGCTCATTATGAAATGTCTGGTTTCTACATAACATTATGCCACATCTTAAACTATTCTTAATAATAACACTGTTATTTCAAAATTTCTGTAATTAATTTTTCCTTAAATCAAAATTTAACTTTTCACTACATGCTCCTCTGTACCTCCTGAATAATGAACCATGTGAATTTAAAACCTAATCGAAATAATTAAACTTTCAAAAAATGGCCCTCCCCCAAACTCTAGAATTTAATCCACAAAAAGCCACTGAAGGAAAAAAAAAAGAAAAGAAAAGGTTCAAAAAGCGGGTAAAGAGGCATGTGCTTTGCTAGACAGCAAAGGGAAATCAGTGTCTGCACGGTTTAAAAGTCAATGTGACCCAAGCTCAGGATCACAGAATCAGATCTAGTTGCAAATACCCCTGAAATTTCTCCTTCACGTGAGGCAGCTGTGAGCAGTAATCACCAGAGCTATATAAACATCAATGAACACTTACGCATGCTTCTCAGGAATGAAGACCATCAGGACAAATATGACTAGGCAAATAGCAGCTCTGAAATAAAAATCCCTACTTTTCATTCACTGTGGGTACAAGGTACAAATACTTCCAGGGCCCTTTCTCCAGCTGTTTCATCTCTTCTTCCTCCTCAATCTCACCGGTATAAATGAAGATCAGTGGATTCCAATTCTCACCATGTGCCTCCCAACATGACGCAAGAGGATGTATACACCAAAACCTATGATGTGCGTGTGCCAAAACAATGACCGTGAATCTGAACACACCTGATGTCTCACTCCCACTTTGCAAAGATACAGGGGACAAAGGACCATGTTAAATTTAGTAAACAAGACCACAGGGATGCGATCAGTAAAATCTAGAAATGTGGAAAACGACAGAGCAAGTGAATCCTTTTCTTCTACAAATAAGTTTCAAGAAAAAAAGAAAATGAAAGCGGTAGGGAAGGCTTATCTAGTAAAGAGATTTAAAGACAAATCAACTCATTGTGGACCTTGCAGTGATTTTAATAAATTAACAGTAAAAATAACTTTTTAAAGATAATATGGGATTATCTAGATATTTTAGGAGGAATTGATTTTAAAAATTTAGGTGTGATATGGTATTGTGTTTGTTTGTTTGTGTTTTTTAGAGCTTATATGTTAGAGAATAAAGACACTGAAGTGTTTACAGATCAAATGTTACATTAAGGATCTACTTTGAAATAATCTAAGGTTATGGGAAACAGATGAAACAAGACTCGCCCTGTGTGATCAACTACTGAAGCGACTGTAGGGAAAGAGAGTTCATTTCCCCACTGTTTCTATTTTTTTTATTATGTTTCAGATTTTCTCAAATAAAAAAATTCATGAATTAAAAAAAAATTTTTAATTTTAATGGAAAATAAAATGTAATAAGCACTAATCTCTAAACTATTTAGGTCTCAGCTTTTCCACATTCGTTAATATATATTTGCCTATTTTATACTGGTAATCAAAGAATACACACCACTTTGTGTTCTGCTTTGGGTCACCTGTTACCTATAAATATTCCTTTGACACAATTCACATACTTGTCATTTTAATGGCTGGTTTCCAGTATATCAAAGAATGCTTGTCATTCCCTTGCTGCTGGGCATTTGGGCTATCTATTATTTTTCATTTGCATCTAGAGTGGCGTAAGTGTTTTAATACAAATTATTTTTATTTTCGATTTACTTATTTGTGGTACAATCCACTACAGCTGGGGAAATGAGCAAAAAGCTTTAATGTCCTGGAATTGGTGAACTTTTTCTTTAAAAGGCCAGGTAGTCAATAATAATACTTTAAGTTTTTTGGGCTATCAGGTCTCTGTTGCAACTCAACTTTGACATCGTAGCTCAAAAGCAGCCACACAGAAACAAAACTTTATTGACAAAAACAGGTGAAAACAATTTTGAAAAAGAAGAGCGTTGGAGGAGTCACACTTCCTAATTTTAAAACATACCACAAAGCTACAGTAATCAACACTGCGTGGTACTGGCATAAAGACGGATATACAGACCAATGGAAAAGAACTGAGAGCCCAGAAATAAATCCTCACATATATGGTCAAATGATTTTCAAGAAGAGTACCAATACCATTTAATAGGAAACGTATAGTATTTTCAGCAAATGGTGTTGAGCGAACTGGATAGCCACACGCAGAAGAATGAAATTGGACCCTTACCTTATGCTATATACAAAAATTATCTCAAAATGGATTTTAATAAATTAACGGTAAAAATATTTTTTAAGAGTCAGGGATTCTCTCTATGTACGACCTAAATGTAAAACCTAAAACTATAAAACTCCCGCAAGCAAATATAGAGGAAAAGCTTCATGGCAATGATTTCCTGGATATAACACCAAAGGTACAGGCAATAAAAGAAAAAAAAGACAAGCTGGACTTCATGGAAGTTTAAAAGTCATGTACATCAAAAGGTGCTATCAACAGAGTGAAGAGGCAACCCATGGAATGGTAGTAAATATTTGCAAATTATATATCTGATAAGGGATTAATACTTAGACTATATAGAGAATTCCTAAAACACACCAACAACAAAACTGACTCAAAATGGGCGAAGGATGTAAAGAGACATTTCTCCAAAGAAGATATACAAATGACCAATAAGCATATGAAAAGATGCTCAACACTACTAATCATTAGGGAAATATAAATCAAAACAACAATAAATACCACCTCACATCCATCAGGATGACTACTATCAAAAAAATAAAAAACAAGTGTTAGCAAGGATTGGAGAAACTGGAGCCTTTACGTGCTTCTGGTGGGAACGTAAAGTGGTGCAGCTGCTGTGAGAGACAGTATGGCGGTTCCTCAAAACATTAAACACAGAATTCCCATACGGACCCAGCCACTCTACTTTTGGCTGTGTACGCAAAAGGACTGAAAGCAGAGTCTCGAAGAAATATTTATCCACCCATGTTGACAGCAGCATCATTCACAAAAGCTGAAACATGGAAGCATCCCAAGTATCCATCAACAGATGAAAGAATAAGCAAAACGTGATACATACATACAATGGAATTTTATTTAGCCTTAAAAAGGAAATTCTGACACACGCTATGACATGGACAAATCTTGAGGATGTTAAGTAAAACAAGCCAGTCACAAAAAGATAAATACCGTATGATTCCACCTATATGAGGTACTTAGAGTAGTTAAAATCATAGTGACAGAAAGTAGAATGGTGGTTCCCAACGGCTGTGGGAAGCGGGGCCCGGGGAGTCATTGTTTAATGGGTACAGTTTCAGTATGAGATGATGAAAAGGTTCTGATGATGGACAGTCGTGATGATCACACAACTTAATGTCACTGAACTGTACACTTAAAAATGGCTAAAATCGTAAATTTTATGTTATATATATTTTGCGCCCCCACACACACAGAGTTGGCTTAGTCATTATGCTAAGTTAAAGAAATCAGACTCAAGAGGCCACATATTGTATGATTCCATTTATAGAAATGCCCAGAACAGACAGAAAGGATAGCGGTTGCCAGGGGCTGGGGACAGGGTAAAGAGTGTCTGCTTGTAAGTGACAGCATTCCTTTCTGGGGTGAAGAAACTGTTCTGAAATTAGACAGTGGTGACGGTTGCACAACCTTATGAACATACCAAAAATCGCTGAAATAGTACACTTTAAAATGGTGAATTATATCTCAATAAGAAAATATTATGTATGTATTTAAAGTAGGGTTGGCACTGCTGTTTCCAGCTAACATGGAACAGCTTGAAGCAAACCAAAGCTTGCACCAAGAACAGCTAAAAATATGTTATCAAATTAAAACAACAACAACAACAAAACCTTTTGACGGCGCTGAACACCTGCTGAGACAACCAGAAGTTGGAGGAACAAGATTCCAGAGAAGGAGAAATCCGTAAGAGGCGAGCCAGCATTCTGCAGCCATTTTTTTCCAGCTCTTTTGCCAAGTCTGGGTGCTGGGGCAAGAAACTGAGAAGCTAAGTCACCCAAACAGAAGGCTCTAACTAAGAGACAAAGAAACCAGAAGAGCTTTTGACAATTTTGTGGGGCTAAAAAGACAAAAATTGGAGACATGAGCCAAGATCTCGGTGAGAGAGAAAGGCAGAACTGAACCAAAGCTCAGCTCATTTTCTTCAAGTCACTTGCTTCATTCTGAAGCTGAATGAGATAGGAGGCTAAGAAGCTATATAGAAAACCACTGAAAAGCAGAGCGGATATTTCTATAATCTCAAGGTGCAGAGAAGACAAGAATTAGAATTTAGGACCCACCAGAGCATTTGGGCCCAGTGAACACCTTGGCTGGCTCTCAGTTAGAACCTGTGGGATGGCTATACCCTAGAAGCAGGAGTGTGCCAGAAATAAATAAGGGCTTATAAACTATGATCCAACTTTCATTAATCTCTGTCCAACTGGATTAAGGTGATCAGCCCCACTGTATCTGCCTAGAAGAAAGAGAAACCCTCTCTAAAGATATCATCGATAGTCTCTACAATTTTTTTTATATACGATACCCAACATTCAATGAAAAATTACCAGGTATGCCAGGAGATAAGACCAAATGATCAAAAGCTAAGAGGAATAAACAAACAGAACCAGAATCACTGATGACTCAGATACTAAAAAAAGTAACTGATAAAAGTGTGCAAGAAAACAAAGAAAGAAATGGAGAGAACTAATGAAAAGATTGAGGATGTCACCAGGTAATCAGAATATTAAAAACAAACAAACAAACAAACAAATGAACAAACAAGGAAATTCTAAAAACAAAATATATAATACCTGGAATCAAGCAGCTCTGTGAAGTGCCAGGTTGGATAAATATAAAGAAAACCACCCCTGTGGAGATTATAGCAAAACTGCTGAAAACTAATAACAAACAGAAAATCATACAAGCCGTCATGGATGGAGAGAGCACGTTACCTTCAAAGGAGCAACAATTAGAATGGCAATGAATTTTTGGGACATGGCAGACACTAGAAGACAGCGGAAAAGCTTCTAAGTATTGAAAGAATATAACTAGCAACCTAGGATTTTTTACTAATATATCACTTGAAAATGAGGGCAAGATAAAGACATTTTCAGACAAACAAAAACACAGAATTAAATTTGTTGCAAAGAAATGTACATAAAAATAAATACCAAAGGAAGTTCTTCAGACAGAAAATGATCTCAGACGTAAAAGAGAAACGAAGGAATGACTGAAGAGTGACGAAAAGGGCACATGTGGAAAATATGCATGAATATTGACTATAGAAAAACAACAATGTTTTACGGTATTTAAAATATGTAAAATTAAGGTGCATAAAAACAGCAACATAAAAGGCAGGAAAGAAGTTAACAGATTTAAAGTGTTCTGAGGTCCTAATATAGTCAAGGAACTAATGAAAGCGATGATTTATATTAGACAAGAATACATACTGTAATTTAGAATAACCATTAAAAGTACAGTAAAAGATTATATATATAACTAACAAGCTAGTAGTGAGAAAATCGAATCATTTAAAAAAAAAAAAAAAACTTGTTTAATCCAAAAGAGAAGAAAAAGAACAAGGATGAGATAGAAAATAAATAGTAAGATAGTTAAGTTTTAACACTATATCAATAATTACATTAAATATAAATGGATTAAATGTTCCAATTAAAAGACTGGATAAAAACAAAATCCAACTCTCTGGTGCAAGCTAGTGACAAAAATAAGAATAGCAAAAAAGTTGAAAGTTAAAGAATAAACACTAACAAGCACTCACCAAAAGCTGATGTATCAGGTGAACAAGACACTAGGGTAAGAGGCATTACCAGAAATAAACAGGGATGTTTTATAATGACAAAGGGGTTGACATACAAAGAAGATATAGAGATGCCAAATCGATATGCTCACAGTACCTTAGCTTCAAAATATATCAAAACTGACAAAGCTAAAAGGAGAAATATACAAATCTATGATCACAGTGAGAGACTAACTTACCTATTTCAATAACTAATAAGAGCCTGTGCTGGCTGGAAAATTACTGCTTGGCTATCGCCCATAGGAACATAGGTTATCGTCCATGGGAACACAACATTCTAACAATAAGCTTTCTGCTTCTGTACCCCCGCTTGCACAACCGGCCTGTGGGTTGACAGGTAGTGAATAGGAGAAAAATAGACCTTTGTGTTTAAGACAGAATGAGGAATGAGATTTAGGGCTTGAAAACTCTGTACCTCTACATTTTGGGGCTGCTTAATTTGGGGCCTGCGTACCCCTGGCAGACCCAGCTGGCTGAAAAAAGAGCATGTTTCCTATAACTCACTGATTTCTGGTGGTCCGTGTGTCTTTCGGGGGATGGTGGCTACAACAAGCCAAAAGACAAAAAACCAGTCAGGCTATATAAGAGCTGAATGAAATAATTAATAAACCTAAATTAACTAACATATTTAGAACACTTCACTCGACAATGACAAAACACATATTCTTTTCAACAGCTCATGCACCATTTATCGAAACTGCCTGTATACGAGACCATAAGGCAAACCTGAACAAATTTTAAACAACTGAAACCATTCAGAATATGTATCTGACCACAGTGGAATTAAGCTAGAAATAAAAACAAAGATAACTAGAAAATTCTCAGCTGTTTCTATACACTTCTGAATAATCCATACGCTTCTAAATGATCTGCAGTCCAAAAAAAATCAATGGAAATTAGAATATAATTCTATAACATTATAGAAACTTGAAGAATGAACTTCCACTTCTGGCTGTGACAGAGTAACTGGTCCTGAGCTAGCCCTCTAAGGTGATTTTTTTTTAATGGTTGCAAATTCTTTGATACTTCTCCTAACAAGAGCTAAGGCCCTCTCCCCTCGAGTCTGAGTAGACTCATGATTGATTAACCCAAAAGACTAGAACAGAAGTGACATTATGGAATGCTGAGCCAACATCTAAAAAGTCTGACTACCCCGTGGCTGCCGTGCTGTATGGAGATCCAGGCCACATGGAGTGACTGCATGTGGGCACCCTAGTAGATAGCTGAGGTCCCCACCAACAACCGACATCAACTGTCATCCATGTGAGTCGATCTGGATGTCTAGACTACGCAAACCTTCAGATAACTGCAACTGCGTGAGAGACCCCAGGGAAAGCTGCCCAGCCACTGCCTTCCAGAATTCCTGACTCACGAAATCATGAGCAAATGCAATGACTGTTTAAGCTGGTACATTTTAGGATAATCTGCTATGTAGTAATAGAACTGGAACACTCTCCTCCTGTAAACAATGATAAAATTGGACAAAATATTTGAGGAAGGCACTTTCAGACAGTGCTTAACAGGCAAATGCTAAAAAAGGGGAAACTCATGAGATGAGCCCAGGATCATCCAGCACTCTGCCTGGGGAAGACCTCCCACTATAGCATGAACAGCTGGAGTCCAAGAAATGCACCTCTAAGCTGAAAAGGCAGAGATCGGGGTTCAGGGCAGCTTAAGTGGCTGAAATTTTGGAAAGAAAGGGAATTGTGCGAAGAAGACCAGGTGAAGGACTCTCTGAGTCTATGACTGCAGGCTTGGCTGTACATGGACGGAGTGAGATCTGTTACCAGCAAACAGCAGTTACTGGGTTGAGAGAAGAACAGAGGAACTAGGAGTTAGCAGTGCTTGGAGAAGAGCTGAGCCAGGGGAATCTGGGAGCTATAGACCGGCCGGGGTGGAACGTCTCATTAACATCTTATAACACCCCTACCATCCAGCCGAGACAACAGAAAAGCTGTCCCCAGGAGTAAGAACCACCCTCTAGAGTAAGAACTAAACTGGATCCTCCCTAACAAAGTGTAAAACCAAACCATGACAAGCTCTGCAGGGAGACAGAATTTAAAGACTGAGTGCTGCCAGATTAGGTGTGGGAAATAGCTTGGGCTTTTCACAGACTGGTACTAAAAAAGCATAAAACCAAGGCTTTACGAGTTCGAGGTGATCAATTTGAAATTGAACTGTCTGTTAAAATTAGAATGAACACTCTTCAGGGGATGATAACAGATTTTTAAAAAAATATTTAATCAAAAATCACCAGATATGCAAAGAAACAGGAAAATGTGATCCACAGTCAAGATATTTCAATCAAGAGAAATCTAAATGGCCTAGATACCAGCCAGCCAGCCAAGTCCTTCCTGAATAGTTTACCCATAGTAACCAAGAGAAATAATAAAATAAGTGTTATTGTTTAAATCTGTAACTTTTAGGGAGATTTATGACACAATAATAGTAACCGAAACAGAAACTTGGTACCTGGGATGCTGCCACAATAGAAAACTAAACTGTGGCATTGTGTTTGGGATCAGGTGGTGAGTGGAAGCTGGAAGGGCCACAAGGAGACCGGCAATAATAAAAGTAGTAAAAGACCAAAGGGCCTCATGGAGATTATTGACAAGGCTAAAGGAAAATGTCATAGGAAGCTATGACACTGTGTCAGACACTAGCCACCCCATCACCTGCAGTAACATGGAAAACAGAGATCAAATCCAAGGCAGACCCATAAAATCCTTTGTTATGATCTCAGAAATATTTAAAGACCTTTTCAAACAGACAAAAGCCCCCTAAAGATCCTAAAGGGATGCCTAGCAGATCTCCTCTGTTAAAAACAGAGCTCAGAAAAATCTTAAGAGTATTGTTCCAAAGCAGTGTCCCGGGAATGTCAAGCAGAAAGATTATCTTGAAGAGATTTGTGGGTGTGGCTTTTATCTAACGAAGTGGATTTTATACTAATACACAAGTTTATAAAGGAACTGTATGAACCTGAACTGAGACAGATGGAGTACAAAAGGAAGAACAGGTTTGGACCTTCACACTTCTAGAAGCAGTCAGCAGGGTGAGATTCAGCTGTAATCCAGGCTACTTTTTGGAAATGGAAGAATTATTCATAGGGCAGAACTAAGAGCCCAGAGGACAAAGCCAAAAGCCCTGGGGAAATACTGAGTTCCCAGATTGTAATACTGAGTTCTAATCAAGGAACTGGCAAAAATGGGCTCAGCTACGGATTCCAGAATTGCTATGGATCAAGGACGGCTGTGTGCCTCTCATTCCCGCCTCTCCACCTTCTGAATGAGAATATCTATCTTATCCCTGTATCAACATCTTAAGTGGGTGGAGGGGCAGACAACTTGTCTCTTTAGTTCATAAAAAGTCTTCAGATAAGAGAAACTGTCCCTAGGGAGTGGCCACAATAGACTACACCTAAAAGTCACACCGACAGGTGGATTTGAGTTAGATGACAAGATCTTGGACTTTGAGGTGATGTTATAATGGGATGAGCCTCTGCGGGGATCTTGAGGAGAGAGGGCAACGTATTTTGCTTGTGGGAAGAACGTGAATTACTGTGGCAAGAAGGTGGAGTGTAGCAGGCTGTTTTTCCAAAGATGAATGCAATATCTTCTATAGCATGTGCTTTTCTAAAGTATGACGTAGACATCTATTGAGAAATAGGTTCTAATTTCTTTCTCTTGATTCTAGATGGGCTTATGACTTGCTCATAACCAAAAGAATAAGACAGAAGCGACACCGTGTAAGTTCTAAGGCTAGATCATAAAAGGCAATGTAGCTTCTGCCTCTGTTTGCTGTTTCAGCTGTGGCCGCTATCTGACTGAAATACAAGTTGGCAAGCTAAATCTAAAATTTTTATGAATATGCAAAGGTCCTAGAATAAGCAAAAGAATTTTTAGAAAGAACAACAAAGTTGGAATTCCTGTACTACTTGATTCAAACTACAGTAATTATGGTTTTTTGCATAAGGATAGACATAGTGATTAATGGAACAGAATCCAGAATTAGACCACGCATTTATGGTGAATTGATTCTTTACAAATGTGCCAAAGTAATTCAATGAATAAAGATCATCTTTTCCACACATCTTGCAACAGACATCCATAGAGAAAAACAATGAAGCTCAACCCTTACCTCATTCCACATCATATACAAACAATAATCCAAAATGGATCAAAGACCTAAACATAAAAGCTTACACTATGAAACTTCTAGTAGAAAATATATGTGACTTTAGGGTAGACAAAGATTTCTTAAGCAGGACACAAAAAGCTCAAAGCATGAGAAAAAAACTGATGAGTGTGCTTCAACAAAATTAAAAACTGCTCTGCAAAAGGCATCCTTAAAAACAGTCAAGTTAGTCTTGTAGAAAACATCAGTAATACCTATGACTGATAAAAGACTTGTATTTAAAATATATTTTAAAAAAAAAACCTCTTAGAATTCAATAAAGAGCAAAAGAGGAAGAATAGATACTTCACAAAAAGAGATGTACAACTGGCCAATGAATACATGAAAAGAGTCTCGAAATCATTAGGAAAATGCAAATTTAAACTATAAGCAGATACTGCTTAACACCCATTAGAATGGCTAAAATTAATAAGACAGACCATACCAAGTGCTGGCAAAGATGTGAGGTGCCTGGTACTATTATGCATTGCTGGCAGGGGCATAAAGTGATCCAATCACTTTGGAAACACTTTGGTAGTTTCTTATAAAGTTAAACGTACACCCACCATATGACCTAGCAACTCACTTCTTGGTATTTTACCCAAGAGAAATGAAAACAGCTCTAATTTAAAAATATGACATATCAACTTCACAGGAATGTTTCAGAGCAGCTTTATTCATAAGATTAAACATCCATCAACAGGTGAATGGATAAACAAGTTGCATATTCATGCAACTGGAATACTACTCAACAATCAAAAAGGAAAAACCTGTGGACACATGCAACAACACAGATGAATCTCACAGACATGCTGAGCAAGAGGCCGAACACAAAAGAATGTGTATTGTATAATTCCATTGATATGGAATTCTAGGACAGGCAAAACTAATCTATGATGACTGAAATCAGCTCAGTGGTTGCCTGGAAAACTGACTACAGAGGAGCATGAGAGAACCTTCTGAGAAAATGGATATTTCCTATATCTTGATTAGAACGGTGATCACAAGCGTGTAAACATCTGTGAATAGTCATCGACCTACACTCAGGCTAGAACAGGCCCTCCCCGCAACCCGGGGCTCCCCGCTTTCCTTTACTGTCTACAGGTTCTTGTCAACATCTGAGGCTAAGTTAGTAATTCCCTTCAACCCTCACCATTTGTCTCTCCTAGAATGTAGCTTCTCGAGGCCAGAGGTTCTGTCCATCGTATTCGCCGCTGTATCTCTAAAGCCTCACAAAAATGTCTGCCACACAACAGATGTTCAATGAATGTCTGCTGAACTTTTTAATGAGCTTGTTTTTATTAAAATTGCCACGAGAGGAAAATATACATGAATAAAAAATCCACTGAAGCGCATCAGATCTTATTCACTATGTTCATCTATCATCTGCAGGCACACAGTGACGTTCTCTGTGGATCAAGCCTTCCCTGATTCTATAAATGCCAGGGAAAGCCAATATACTTGCCAATAGGCCTAAAAAAGTTAAAATCTCATGCAGATCGAAATGTGATTCACCTTCAAAATAGCCACGGAAGCCAATTTGAGAAAAGAATTCTCACCATAGTTAATCCTTGGGAAGAAACAAATCTTCATAAAAAAGCGTTAGTGGATTCTAAATTAAACACATCTTTAAAAACGAGATCTGGGAGTATGGTGCGATACCATTCTAACTCACGACTTCAGCTTCATGACCTAAGATGTGAAGAAAAGAAACGGCCAGCCTTCCCACTGAGCTTTCACGACTGCAAAACATTTCTTAAAGATACCAGGGCTGCATAGTGTTTCTCATCCTCAGCACTACTGACATTTGGGGCCAGATAACGCATTACGGGGCTGTCCTGTGCATTGCAGGATCCAAAGCCTCTACCCGCTGGATTCTAGCAGCACTTTCCCAGTTAAACAAATAACCAGACAACCAAAAATATCTGCATACACTGCCAAATGTCCCCGTGAGGGCAAAATCACTGCCATGAGAACCACTGCTTTTAGTGCAATCAAGGCTAAAATAGTAAAGAAACAATCATTTGTAAACACAACTACACGTCTTTTCAGCCCATCTGAAACCATAGCCCTGTGCTGCAGACAGATTTAATTTTGACTCTGCCTCACGATGAAGATTTTTAGCTAACTCTGCAACCACAAGCAAGAATTACTGAATTCTCAGCAAGCCAGCCATAAAGCAGGAACTTCTGAGAGAAAGGTATAAAGAAAACTCACGACTAAGGCTAATAATACCTTGAAGGATTCTAGTTAAGTTTCTAAGAAACATTTCAAAGTTACGAGAACATGTAAAGCAAATGCCCGGCTCTACTAAAATCTTACAGACAAGGTAACGTCTAGAATAATTTTACAAAATCGAAAAAATTTAAATCCAAATTAAAGCCAAAGACACTGATGAGAACCACATTCCGATCTTTAAAATGTGCCTCTCCTACATCCTCTTACTTTTCACTCATGAAATAAATGACTATCAAACAATGGGAAAGACTGCTTAAATTGACTACATATTTTTCTACAACAAAGAACACTATGAACAGTGTTAAGAAATAAGCCACAGACTAAATGTTATTTACAAAATAAATAAGGATGAGTATATATCTAGAATAAAGAACAGTTACCAAGATGAAAAACATCATCACCTCCAACAGCCCAAACTGACATCATTACTTCAGAAATCTGAGCTGATTCTTGAAGTATTCCCCCACTTTCTCTAATCATTCCACCAGCCATGAGAAAATTAGTGGATATTTTCTTAAGCAGGCTCTATGCCCAACGCAAAGGCTGCATCACAGACCCAGTTTGATCCCCCCATTCCTCCCATCCTCCAGAATTCAAGAAGCAACGCCACTCCCTGAGCCACCAGCACACGGTGAGGACAGGAAACCCCACTGCCCAGGGCGTAGAAGATGGAGAGAGCCAAGTGTCATCTGGAAACGACATGCGACCCAAGGCATCTGGTGACTGTGGCACCTGGGGACCCTAGGCCAGCTTCCTGGGGAAAGAGCTCTTCCTTGCAGACTCTGCCAAAGGCCTCCAGTGACAACAGACTTGCCACTCTTTCCTCAAGAGCTCCCCTCCAATTTTACCTCCAGGGTCTCTTGTCTCTCTGGTAAAGATTTAATGGGTTAGCGATCTGAATGGAAAAACAGAGGTCATGAAATGTTCCTTGATTGTTTCCCAAAGTACAAGTGATCCTAACATGGGAGAAATAAAAATAGAATTAACGACTGGAGCAAATTATTCCTGGAAACGTCAGAATCACTAAAGGGCCAGTGCTTCCTCCACCTGCCAGTCAGCGCCACGGGGAATAAAGTAGCTCCGGCGGCAGCTGCTTGGCGTTACACAGCCCAGGGAGGTGGAGGGACTGGAGCGGCTTCAAGGGCCATGACGATCGATCGTGCTGGGTTCCCTGCTCCTCTTGGGGGCTCCAGCTGGCTGCCTCTCCGAGGGAGGCTAGAAAGCAATCTCCCAGCCATCTGCAGCGAGCCTGAGCTGAGAGTTACAGTGCCAAACAGGACCTCTGCACCCCCAAAGTGGAGATTTTAAAAGAAGAACGAAGAGAATGAGCCATTTACACCGTGGGGGATTATGGCCTTGCCCTCCAGAGCTCAGGAGGTGAAGCCTCACAATGCTGTTCCAGTCACACACATCCCTCCTCCTGGAAACCCACTTTAAATGGTGGCAGAGGCACAGACTAACATACAAAGCTTTGCATAACACGCAAACTCCACTAAGGGTCCATGGAAGGGTGTCCACAACAAGCAAGAAGCGGCCAGGAGGACAAAGAGAAACACCGACAGCTCATCCTACCTCTTTTATTTGAGAGAGGACTTGGGTGCACACACTAAGGTGATCATCCTCCAAATGTGTAACTGTTTTGTCTGTCTACTCTCTAAGAGGAGATGACAGTAAACTGGTCCTACAGACAAAGACACACTAGTAATGGGGCGGGAGGGATCAGCAGTGCTCTGTTTACTTTTCCATTCTACTGATGAACACTTCGAAGCTCCAAGCCACTGAGGCTCCAAGCCACAAAAAAACAAAGCCACAAAAATTCCCATAAGGATTCAGCAACTGAGAAAGGGCTGTGAACACAGATCGGGGTTTCACGAGCAGAGCCTCAGACTCGCAGCAGACATCACGCTGAGAATTAGAGAACACTGCAGCACATCATTTTTTCCACAAAACGCATTCACGTATAGCTGAAACATTTAAATGATCCCTTAAGACTCTGAATGTTAAGAATTTCTGATCTGAAAGCAGAGAACAAGGCAGGTTGAGAAGCAGACGCTAGGGAGTATAGGACTCAATTACCAGCTCCCACACTCCAGCTTAAAGAGAGCATCGTTTCATATGTCAGCTATCATTGAAAAATACATTTTTAAAAAAAGAGCATCATTCAGAGTCATGCGATGGCAAAACAAACTATTGCATGCTGTAGACCTTCAACAAACGTCTCATTAGCTGAAACCTTAACCGTTAACTGTGAATGCAAAAGGCTGGGGCAGAAACTCTGGTCAGAGAAGACGGGTAAAGCCCTTTCTGACTGGCCATGGTGAAAATAAAACGAACCTTTTCCTTGGGGTCATAGAAAATTCAAAGGAAACAAGTGTATAACTGGGAGCGCACCGCACCTTTGCTTCATGATAGGTGAAAAGAAAGGAACGATTAAGAGTGGCGAGAACACAAATACTGGGGCTGATAAAGGGACTCTAATAAATCCGATAAAGGGATTCTAATATATCCATGACCTCCCAGGGGAGCCGATCACAAATCTCTTCGTGGGCCGTCACGGTGGGCAGCCGCCCCGGGCCTGTGAAGGGTTATGTCACCTGAAGCCAGCCCTGTCCCTGCTCTGCTGGCCGTGGTTAACACCCTTTGTGACGACCTTGGAACAAACCACAGAGGCTGCCCACCTTGTGTGCCTCCACCTCCATGTAATCTTCCATTCCCTTCTTCATTCCAAATACGCAAAAGAAATGACTAAACAGTCTCGGAGTGCTGGAGATCTTGCTTTCTGCATGCCATCAGTTTGGCTCTGATAAACTCTTACAAAAATTTTTGGCAGGTTTAGATGTTTCTCACGGGGACAGTGCTACGGTCTCTAAGCTGAAAAAGCCTTCGGCAGTGGCTGTCACAGGTAGCTCCACAGTGTAGCGCTTCTGAAGCCCCCTGCAATTCTTGCTCGCCTACAAGAGAAAAAAACCTCCTCTCCTTCTCGCCTCTCATGTTCAACCACAAGTTCCGTGGCTAAAGAAAGTACCTAAACATCCCGCTCTAGCCCTCTCCGCACCCGGCACTACCTGGTCTGGATTCCCGCGCCAGCCTCCCGAAGGTCCCCCGCCTCCCTACTGCGCCCGCCAGCCCACACTGCCCGAAGAGAGCTTTCTGAATAGGGTCCTGTCACAGTCCTTACTCACTTTAAAACTTCCCCTTCTGTCCTTAGGATAAAATCTAAAATGCTTAAAGTCTTTTCTGACTGCTGGCCTCCGGCCACTGAGTTCCCTCTGCCCACTGCCCGGGACTCCACACTCTGAAGCCGGGAAAGCACAGGGCACTCAGGCGTCTCTGGGCCTCGCTGATGCTCATGCTGTGTCTCTCTCTGCATCTCTTCATCTAACAGTTGTGTGTTAGATTCTAAAGACTTAATTCTAACTCTTACTCTTTCGGGTCTCTGCTTAAAGGTTTTGGCCTCCAGAAAGCCTTCTCTAGGTTTTTTTTCCCCCTCAGCAAGTGCCCAGCATTGCTAAGCTTCAGTGCCTGTCAATACAGCGGCAGAGAGAAAGGTGACAGGTGCTGCTGTCCCTCTCGGTGTGCGGTCTGGGGAACTTCATTCAAACCCCGCACATCCTGCTTCTGTATTCTACATTGGACCAAAGACCACTTGAAGACTTCAGAAGATGATTCAAAAAACACTTGAAGACCTTCTGGTCAGGAGGGTCGCTGGGTAACTCTGAAGTCAGGGCCAGCCCAGCGCCAGGTCTGTGGTGAGCCCTGCTGGATAGGGACCCTGCCCCATCGCCAGTCATGCCCAAGGCCATCCAACAACAGCTGCTCCAATCACTCATTCTGCTCCCAGAAACACTGAGGACTAGCCCACTGGCATTGCTTATTATCCTCCTCCTGCTAGATTTACTGCTGTGACAAATATTAATTCATGCAGTCTTCAAAAGAGCCCTATTAAGTAGATGATGCTATACTTACTCCCATTTTACAGATGAGGAAACCTGCCCCACGAAGCTGTAAGGAGTGAAAACAGGATTTGAACCCTGTCAGCCAGGTGCTTAGGTCCAGAGTTCATTCTCTCAGCCACCACACTGCAGGGTCTCCCCTCTACTCCTAGTTCCCAGAAAGTCATGTGGGAGAAAAACAGGGGTAAGGGACAGAGCCGCACATGCAGAGAGCTCTGTCTTGGTTTACAACAAACGGCACAACAAAAATGCAAGGCAGAGTGCTGGGTCAATTAGATAAGAATATTAGGGGGAGAGGGCAAACTTGACCCCTGCCTCACACCGTACAAAAACAATCCAGGTGGATCATGGACCCGAGTAAAGAGAAAACCTTAAAGCTTCTAGAAGATAACAGGAGAATAGCTTCGCAACCTTGGGGAAGTCAGAGATTTCTTTTTAAAAAGGCATAAAAAAGCACTGAACATAAAGAGGGGGATAACCTTGATTTCGTCAAAATCAAAACACCCATTCATGAAAAATACAATTTAAAAAAGAGCATAAAACTGCAAATAATAATAATAATAATAATTAAGAAGATAAAAAAGCAAGCAATATAGAAGAGAAAGGTGAGTGTGTGTATGTGTGCATCTGACAAAAGACTCACACCCAGGTATAAAGGATTCTTATAAATCAATGAGAAATGGGTGGAAGAAAAGAAAAATGGTCAAAAAAATGTGTTCAGGCACTTTGCAAAAGTGAATAGTCATAAAAGCATATGGAAAAGGGCTCCATATCTTAAGTAATCTGGGCAATGCAAATTAAACCCACAATCAGAAGCTCCCACCCCACAGCTTACTAGAAAAGTGTTAAAAGTCCTACAAAGTCACAGGGGATAACTGAGTCGACATACATGTTTTTCTGATGCAACTTTACAGAACAATCTTCTGCCCCAGCATTCCCAAACTCTCTGCCCTTCTGTCTCTAAGCCTGGCACACAGAAAAGAACGACAGAAACTGGTATCAACATGGGCACTACTTCATTTATAACAAGGAGGTCACTCCAAACTCTGATTTAAGTGATTCTGAAAAATCAGTCCAATAACAGATACCCACATTGTTTCAGCAAAGGGTGATACAACTTTCGGGGAAGTGGAGAAGAAAGACAAGGCAAATATAGAACAGAAAGATCTGACTTGAATCTGTAATTTAAGGAATACTGCTGGTTATCTAAGTTAAGGACAAAATGCTGAAATGCAATCGAGAGCTATTAACACTGTCTTGTCTGTCTGAGTGTATTCGGTCTCACGGCCCTCTTCTCTGCTTTGGTGGTTACTTTTAACTCTTAAAAACATACTCATCCTTCCCTGTCTTTATCCTTAACAAGAGAACAACAGGTTACAGACTTTTCATTTTGTGAAAGAGAATCTTAAGGTTCAGGGAGGACTGTCCAAGATCACAAAATTTTACGTGAAGATGGTCGAGGGTTCCCCCATGACAAGCTAACATGCTGAAGCAAAGGTTTTCCAGGCCACAGTGGAGCTTGGCTTGAGCCAGGATGGCCTGGCTCAATTTCTCCTGCATCACCCATTTCTCCCATCCTACATGATCAATCTCATTGGCAAGAAGTTAAATGCATAAAACCTTTTAACTTTTAAAAAAGCCTTTCCTCGATCTCAAATAACCCTTCATTCACTGCCACTTTTTTATGTTTCCTTGTACAGCAAAACTCCTCAAAAGAGTGGTGTCTATGCGTGGAGTCTCCAGTTCCTCTCTCCCTGTTCTGGTTTGAGCCCAGCACTGCCCTGAAGTGCTTATCAAGGCCGCCTACACACGGCTAAATCCAACGGTCAGTCCTCAGTCTCCATACTGCAGCGCTATCGGTGGCCTTTCACACAGCTCCCTGCTTGAAATGATTTCTTAAATTTGGCTTCCACAGCTTGGGTCTCCAACTACCTCAGTGGCCATTTCTGTTCAGTCTTCTTTCCTAGATCATCCTCATCCCGTCCCCACCTCTAAGTGCCTAGTGCTTAGTTGCTCAGATCACTTCTAACTTTTCTTACTCTTTGGATGATCTCATCCTGACCTGATACAGAGATGTAGCCCACGATTTTCTCTACAACATAGAGTTTGCCCCTGAACTTCAACTCAATACTAACCTAACTGCCTTCTGAACATCTCAATTTAGAGGCATAAGACTTGTTAAACTTGTTCCCAAAACCAAACTCCTGTCTGCCCCCAATCTGTGTCTCGCCCCATATCTTCCCAAATTCAGAAAATGGCATCTTCAAGCTGCTCGGTCCAAAAACCTTGGAATCCACCCTTCTCTCTTTCTCTCACACAATCTACACCCATTTCATCAACAAACTTATGGGCTCTATCTTCACACACAGCCAGAATCCAACTACTTCTTACCACCACCACCATTACCATCGCCCCCCGCACCAAGCCACCACCACCGCCTGACTGGTCTCCCTGTTGCTGCCCTCATCTCCCTTACAGCCTGTCCCCTGCACATCAGCCAGGGTGACCCTTTGAAACCTAAGTTAGATCTGTCTCTCCTCTGCTCCAGCTCTCCAGTGGCTCCTATCTCACAGAACAAGGCCCCACGCGGTCTGACGCCATGGCTTCTCTTCTACGCCCTCACCCTGGTACGCTCCGTTTCAGCTCCCCTGGCTCCTGGCTGTTCCTCTCCCACACCAAGAAAGCTCTTGCCTTTGGATCTTTGTTCTTCCTCCCCTACCTGCCTAGAATACTCTGTCCCTGTACAGCCACAAGGCGAAGCCCCCTTATTTCCTTCATAGCTCAACTCAAAAGCTACCTACTCAAGTGAGCTCTTTCTTGACCATTTTACACAAAACATTATTACCCACATTCATACTTTACCCAGGCCCCCTTTCTTCATAGCCCTAACACCTTCCGACATGCTCCTTATGTATTACTTGTTATGTCTCTGTCTGCTAGAATGAAAATCCCATGAGACATTTTTATTCCCTGCTAAATTCCCAATGTCCATGACAATGCCTAGCAAAGCACAGGTGCTCAGTAAGTACTGAATGGATGCGCCCCTATCCCCTGCTGCTCTCACGCACCGTGTTGCTCTCTCCTGATGCCCCTGCTCTTTGAGACCTGCCACTCTTTCAGGCATTGATACTAACTGGGCTACACAACTTTTTAAGCAACTTTGACTCCTAACAGATTCTTTTAGGTACCTTTCTAAAGAGAATTTGATTTCAACTAATGCATTTAACAAAAAGTCTACTCTGATACTCTTAGAGGTAGATGGTGATCTGTGAGCTAAGGAATAGTCACTTGGATTTACAGATGGATGGATAATCTTATTCACTGAATGTTAATGGTTCGTCTAAAAGGAGGTCTCAGCAAAACGTTGCCAGGTTCTATTCTCAGCTCTATACAATTCCATTTCCCCCCATGACTTGGATAGCCATTAGAGATGACAGAATTCAATACTAAAGCTAAATAAAAACACATGCCATACAAAGGCTTGTACACAAATGTTCACAGTGTCTTTATTTGTGATAGAAAAAAAAGGACTCCACCCTCCCCCCAAAAATGAGAAATGGATAAAGAAATTGGGGTATATTCATATAATAGAATTCTACTCAGCAATGAAAAGGAACGGACTGACTACTGACACACACACGCATGAATCTTAAAATAATCATGCTGAGTGAAGAAGCCAGATCCCCAGAAAGAGAATGAATATACTATGTGGTTCCATTTATACAAAAATTCTAGAAAATATAAACTAACAATAATGACAGAAAGCAAATTAATGGTTCCCTAGGGGCAGGGATAGAGGGCAGGGAGGGAAGAGAGGATCTTCAAAAGGGCATGAGAAAACTTTCAGGAGCGTTAATATGTTCATTATCTTGATTTTTATGATCATTTCAGGGATATGTAAATAGCATATAACTAAACCTAAATAAAGCTGAAAAATATGAAAATAAAGAAAAAACTCCAGGTAACTTTTGAACTGCATAGTATTCTGATGATACAGCCTCAGTGGGATACATTAAAAGAAAAAAAAACTGCAAAAAAATCTTGAACTTTGCTTAGATTTACGATTTGTAGTGGAACTATCTGAAACTATTTTGAGTGTATTGCGGGACACAGCAAATGAGTAAATGCACCGATGTTGTTGGTTCTCACTGAGGGAGAAGAGAGATACAGATATGGAATGGAAGAAAGATTAAAAAAAGTATTGTTATGAACACATGGTTTTTAAAATAAATGTATTTCCTAGCTCTACCCAACAAAAGAGCCTACCCCAGCAGTAGTGAGCACGTGTACAGCCCAGATCTTGGTTTCTAAATACCATTCCCCACTAAAAGAAACTAGGTTTCCTTGGAGAAAAGGCCAATTCCTGGATTGCAACAGAAAAAATACAAGCTAGCCCTGGAACACACTGTTGCGTCAGAAAGAAAAGGAAATGCTCACAAACTATAGGGGTCATGTCAGAGGAACACAGAAATCAGCGGGAAGGGGATCCCACTAAGCCAGATCTGGGACAATGTGAGCATCAGAATGGACGGGATGGATTCTGTCACATTTAATTTTTTAAAAAAGAATCCAAGACTCTACTGATACATATATAAAAAAAGTAAAGTAAGGAGAGAAAGATCATCTTTACCAAAACAATGCAAATAAAATGTAGACAGACTACAGAATCGGAAAAAAATACACCATTTTGCAGCCACCATATTAATAACTAATTCAGGCAAGAATTATAAATGGAAGCTGAAAGCAGTGGGTGAAAGGTTGGGGACTCAGGATATTTCCATAGTTTTAGGTTCACAGCAAAACTGAGAGGAATGTACAGAGATTTTCCCATAAATCCTCTGCACGACACATGTACAGCCTCCTGCATTATCAATATTCCCCACCAGAGCAGTACATTTGTTATGACTGATGAACTTACACTGACATCATCATCATCCCAAGTTCACAGTTACATCACGGTCCACTCTGGGTGTTGCACATCTATGGCTTTAGACAAACGTGTAATGGCATCTCCACCTTTATAGTATCACTCAAAGCAGTTTTGCTTCCTAAAAGTCCTCTGTGCTCTACCAATTCTTCCTTCCTTCGCCCTAAACACTTGGCAACCTCTAATCTTTTAACTTTTACATTTTAAAAATAAAAGATTTAGAAAAGTAAAAATAAATCAAATGCCATGGAATTACAAAATAATTCTGATTTTTAAGCATTTTAAATGGCACATATAAAAGGACATATAATAGGATCAGTTTTGTAAAAATATACATTTGCATAGAAAAAAGACTGAAAAAATACAACAAAACATCAGCACTCTTGCTAACTGGCTGCTGGAATTATGGGTGATTTTTGAGTGCTTTATAATGTTCCGTATTTTTCCAAATTTACTTAATAAGCACAGTTACTCATAACCAGAAAATTATTGTTAAATAGTAAAGTCGATAAGTAATCTGGCATTATAGATTTGGAAATATTATCCAAACTCCAGATAAACTCTTCAAAGAAGGATCTAGGATATCAGGTAATCGTAGGGTTCATTAACATTTATTTAAAACTATTCTTAGAAGAGGAAGAAATCTAGGCTCAAAATAGGGATATCTCATGTGACAGAAAGTCCACAATGAATGGTGAAAACCATAACTCCCCGTCAACCTAGGCTGCCTTGTGAAGGGCCCTGGGGGCTTCCACGGGCGGGAGAAAACATTGGCGGGGTTCCCAGGGGATTGCTGAAGCTACTCTTCCAGGTGCAAACCTCTGTGAAACAAAAACCACCCACCCTGACCTTAGTTAAAACCTCTGGAAGCTCCCTACACCTCTTCAGCTTCCAGCTGCACAGAGAGCAAGACTTTGCTGCGGGCTGCTGCTATTTACTGATGTGTCCAGAACTCACAGTGAGAGTCTGAAATAGCACCTGTTAAAACCCAAGCAAATAAACCCTGGTTTCCAGGTATATCTCAAACCCCCGCCACTGGACCTACATGCTTATTAGGCCTGTCTATCTCATCACAGACCACTCTGCCCTTTGCTCTCTGCGCTCCAGCCATTGTGGCCTCTACCTTCCTGATTCTTAAACAAGCAAATTTGTTCCCACCCCCAGGGCCTTTGCCCTGGCCCTCTGCCTTTACCTCTGATTCTTTATATCCCAAGCAAAGAGGACAAGTAGAATGCGGTCAGAGAAAGAGCAAAAAGCAAAGTCCCTGTAGGAAAGTCAGAGACCCAAAGGTAGAGAAAGAGACCAGCTTTCCTCACCCAGTGGTCCAAGGTGAAGGGGGCCAGCCTGAGGCCAAAGCTGACATCAATGAGGCTTTCTGTTAACAAGATACCTGTGAAGCAGGTTCCAGAAGGGACTAAGCATGCCACATATCTACCTGCAATTCCAGGATCCTAGTATCCTGATGTTCCATGTAAAATAGACAATAATAATAATAATAATAATAATAATAATAATAAAGAAAACCTGTATGTTCCAAAAAGATGTGCCCATCAACTGGGCTGTGCCTAGATCTTGGTTAACTTAAACCAGAGCTTCTCAAACTTTTCCACTGCGTCTTAAACGCCCAGCAAGAGACTAGACCTGAAGCAGAGCTAGAAGAAAATATTGAGCCAGAAAAACTATTGCATAAGGAAAACCAGTTCCAGAGGCACCAGGTTTTGAGTCTCTGCTTCTAATAATGACAGACCCCAAAGGTGCTGACACCCAACTTTTCCCATCATTCCAAAAGAACAGAGAAAGCCCAGCATAGACATCAAGAGGAAAGAAAAACAGGGAAACAGAAAACCAGAATTTCTCACGTGTTACAAAGAGAATGTACTACTTCATCCAACTTTGTTGGAAGACAAAGTCATGGTGCTATTCCCCAGTACCCAAGGTCTCCCTGTTCTGTCACCACCAGTTCTCCAATATCCTATGAGTCAACATTCAAAGGTCAAGGGGGAGAAGACGCCCCAATTTAATGTAGCAAAGCTCAAAATATCTTTAACTCTCCCATCCACTCCCTATCCTATTCTTCCCACCTCTGTAAAGGTTTCATCATCCTCCCACGCTTTACTATTTTGTCTTCGACTTGTCCCACATATCCAGTAAGTCACCAAGTCCTGTAAGTTCCACTATGACAAACCTGACTATTTACTCTTCCTGCACAGGTCAACTGATCCAAACAGTTCAAATCCTCGTTAACCCTTCTCATAAAGTTCTACCACAGACCTACGTGGTCTTCCGTGTCTACAGGCCATCTCTCTGCACACGGCTAGAATAACATTCCTAAAATCAAAGGCCTAGTGAATGCTCCCAATCAAATCTTCCACTGATTCCATGCTGCCTATAAAACAAATTCTAAACTCCTCCATGTGACCACAGGCCATCAGTCCAGTCTCACTCTGGCCGTCCGCCTATCATGTCCAGTTCTGTACCAAATAAGACAGCCCCTCCTTCTCTAGCCCATGCCATACTTTGCCTTGTCCTTTGCCTTTATTCACACTAATACTTCTAACTTTCTGCTCATCTCTGCTCAACAACATCACAATCACCCACTTTCCTCAGAATACAAACTAAGAAAGAAAACAGACACGTCACAGGAGAGGAAATTATGTGAATCTGTGGTCTCAGAAGCAGCATGGGTTTAGAAAAAGGAGCATGTAGCCTTGGAAACCAAAGGCCCAGCTTTGCCACTTTGAGCTGCTCACCTCTCTGACCTCAGTGTCCACATCTATAAAATGTGTCTGCCCTCCTACCTACCACGCAGGATCGTCAAGACCGTGAAGCAGGAGAAAGTACGTCAAAATGCTCGTGAGGGGACGGAACTAATACTTGGATGGAAATTTATAGTTTTCAATGCTTACATTAGGAGGGAAAAAGCCTGAAACAGGCTACACACATTCTTAGGAAGTTTAAAAGTCATGCAACATAAACCCAAAAGAAGAAAGAATATTGTAAAGTAGAAATTACAAAGAAAACAAGCACAAGAGATCACCAAAGAGAAAAGACAGTTCTTTGAAAAAGTTAATGAGACTGTTCAGATCTTTCTATAAACTATGACGAAGCAATATAAAAGTAAGCTATTGTTATCCATAGGGATGAAACTTCAAATAAAAAGGGCTGAAGTAACAGTTTCCTTTTTGAAAGGGTTTCTCAGCCTCAGCACTACTGTCGTTTGGGGCGAGATCACTGGCTGTAGGAGGGGCTGTCCTATGCAACGCAGGATGCTCAGCAGCATCCCTGGTCTCTACCCGCAGGGGCCAGCAGCATCCCTCTCCCACTCACTAGGCGTCGTGACAACCAAAAATGTCTTCAGACACTGTAAACCGTCTCCTGGGAGGCAAAAGTATGCCGGGTTGAGAACCTCTGCTCCAAGAAAACAAAAGAACCCCTTCGCACTGTATCTGCTAAGACTAGATTATTCACAGCTATTCCTAATTCTAGAAGAGCTGGCTGCTCTGCCTGTTAGGACTGTGGGATGACCAGCAAGCCGAGGCAGCAAGGGCACGATGGAAGAAACAGGCAGGTTTTGGATGTTTCAGCAAAATTGCACAGAGTGGTCAAGATGAGTGGCCAGAAAAGCTGCGAGAGCTAAACCAGTGGCAGCTGCCGCAAGTAACAGCAAGAATCACTTTTATTTGAGGGGAGGCGTGTTGTACACCTGTAACGCTCCTGTGAAACATAGAAATGGCCCTTGAATCAAATTCCAAGAAGTCAGATACGCTAGCAGAGAGAAGGAGACAGTACCTATGGAACATTTTTAATCACTCTGAACTTTCTAAGCAATGAAAATAAATCATTTCAAATTTTTAAAAAATAATTTCATCTGAGAATTGTATATTCTTTTTTAAATGCTCCAATTGCATAGCTACACTATTCTGAGACAAATCACAATTAAATTCTTGCCACTTCTAAATAAATGATAGTAACGTCCCCATGAGCACATCATATAATTTTTGAATAATTAAGAATCTGACAAGGAGAAAAGATTCCAAGAAACCAAGAGGGAAGACAGTGTATAAATATATCCTTTATACTCACCAGCAGTGCCTAAAATCCAGTCTAAATCTGATAAGAGTTCTAGGGATATCTGGAAATGTACTTCTGAGAACCCAAACGATAAAAAGCAAAAAGTGATGCAGATACCTGGGGAATCTAACACGACCTTCGGAACGACGAGAGCCAAGCAAGAGTCTGCTGGTGCACCCTCACAGCCCTATCTCCCACTATTTCAACTCATTCTCCTTTATAGGAAGGAACTACAGAACCAGCTGGGGGTGGGGAGGGGAGACTCCAACTGCATAAGCTAGCAGTGGACAGCAAATGATGCTGTCGCGAAAAAAAAGTCAAACGGTAATTTCCTTGACAGAGATGAAGTGAAAATGGGGCAGAGGCTTGTAGGTAGTATAAATGAGGGAAAACTGATCCCTAAGCCATATGGCAGCTGTCGGGGGAATGAGAGCTGAAGATAGGAACGCCATGCTCTGGAACCTGGAGAATGGCAGGAGCGCGTGGTCCTGGGCTCTTCACACCCAAGCGGTGATGACCTGACGGGATGCCCCCCTCCACTAGGGTGGTCTCTTACAAAGAGACACGCTTCATTCCTCAGTCAACGGGAAGCTCACAAAGAACTAAAGCCCATGCCACGAAAGACTGGAATCGGTTAAGAAGCCCTGTGCCAGCCAGATGACCTAACATTAGACTGAAGATGAAAAGAAAAAGTCCGATGCTACCTCATCGAGTTGGGGGCGGGGGAAAGGGTGAGCCGGGCAAACTGAAGAGGAGTCCAGAGGGGGCCCACCCGCTATGGACGCGCGGCGCCCCCCAGCAGGAAGGGGCTGGGAGGCAAAGCAGCACACAGGGGCTGCCATCGATCGGTTCTCTCGATGGGAGGTGTGAACCGATCTGAGAATCTCTCCGCGGGCGACCCCTCCTGTCCACACGAACGGAACTGTGAGTGTCACTCCAGGGAACTCGGGGCCTACCTGTAGCCACCTCGTGGGTCCATGACTCCCAGACCACAAAATCTGACCACAAGGACTCTGCCACTGACTCCTCCACGACTTGGGCAAGTATGCTCCACTCTCAAACCTCTGGACCCGAATCTGCACGTCTGTCAGAAACGAGCTAAATAAATGCTAACGGTCCTTCCAGCATTCAGTGAGGCTTATGTGGAGCAACAGACCGTTTCCTGAGGAGGAGCAGATGAGCTCACTGCGGCCATTTCCAGTCTCTGTCTTCTCGCCACCTAAGAAATCAACTGGAAACACCACACGCTCCCAGCAAAACTTCCACGAGTAGCAAAGACGAAGCAACCTGTCCCTCACTGGAGCCACTCACCATCCAGCAGGTCTTCCTCGTCATCCCTGCCGTGCTCCTCCACTGCCACCTCCTCCTCCTCCTCCTCCTCTTCCGCATCCTCC
This sequence comes from Pteropus medius, assembly GCF_902729225.1. Classification (NCBI taxonomy): domain Eukaryota; kingdom Metazoa; phylum Chordata; class Mammalia; order Chiroptera; family Pteropodidae; genus Pteropus; species Pteropus medius. Next base: position 21,959,970 of record NW_024349803.1, on the reverse strand, counting down.
AGCTCCACGTCCGGGTCCAGGTCTGGATCGCTCCCTGAGGCGGATTCGTCTGACATGGCTCCCAGAGGTCCTCAGTGGGCATTACCGACTCATGGTCCGCTGCAGGGGTCCTGAGCGAGAGAAAGAGGCACCAGAATCATCAAGGGCTTCACTTAGGGGCAGGACTCTTTCAGAGAGGAAATGGCCTGGAGCTTTTCCAGGCAGGGCGAGCTAACCTCGCCTGAATTTCGGCCTTCCCCACGAGGGCGCTGGCCCTGAGGTGTGCGCTGGTGACTCTGCCCCGCTCAAGCTTCCCTTAGCTGCTTAGACAACAGCTTTAAGTGAACAAATGAACGAACACACCACACACCTCAGAATTCCCGTTTGCTCGTTCCTTCATATGTCACTGTTCCCTGAGCACCAACTCTCTGCATCTATAT
>NW_024349803.1:21902556-21959520 GCF_902729225.1 Pteropus medius | reverse complement strand
CACACACACACACACACTCGGCTGTATGACTGCAGGCACTATACTAGGCTTTGGGGACACAGCACAAAGCAGAACGAAGCATGTTGGGGGGTCCTGGAGGATGGTGTGTGCCAGAAGGAGCTGCTATTTTTATGGGTCAGGGGTGAGGGGTTATCACTGAGCAGAAGCCAGAGGAAGAGGGAGCCCCACAGACCTCTGGAGGGAGATGCTCCAGGCAGTGAGCAGAGCCCTGGAGCGGGCGTGACAGGCGCTCTGGGAATAGGAAGCGGTCCTGCGTTGGAGCGCGACGAGGAAGACATGCTACTCCGCAGCCACCTGAATGAAGGCCTTCCAGTGGGCCGCTGGCTATCTATCACACTGTCACTCCTTGAGGCATGTGAGGACCCTCAGGCTTCCCGTGGCTCAGAATGCCCCCGTGCCCATCTCTGCTCTCAAGCTCAGTCCTACCTCTCGGCCCAGTACCAGTCCATTTCTTCCAAAAAGCCTCTGTCAACTGCCTGGGTTTCTGGGATCATATTCCCTCTTCTGAACTCCGTCAGTCATGCTGACCGTGCTGACCACCGAAGACTTCATATGGGCCACCTGGCAAAGCAGTTTGCCTTCTTTGGTTTCTCACCTCCTGGGCCACCAGCAAACCCCTAAGGGCACTGATTTAGCCAGGAATCGTTTCCTTGTATCCTGGAGCTAGAAGCATGTCCTATTCCGATCATTAATTCATTCACATTCACTTCCTCATCTGCCAGCCTGCTCTATTATGTCTAACATGTGCCGGGCACTGTGCATGCCTGTCTGTTTCTCTCTCCACTTTACAATCAGCTATAAAGGTCATTTCTTCTTGAAGGGGGATAAAAACAAGGCAAGGAGAAAGCTAGACAGATTGCTCTGTGATATAGCAAATATAGCAAAATATTAACATAAAGATACACTGACCAGTTCTTTCCATTTTTCTGTATATTTCCAATTTTTCATAATAAATGTAAGGGAGGGACACAAGATAAATAATATTCCACAAGACAAACTGCTACAGACAACCACAGCAACAATCAGGTCATCCTAAAATTCCTCCCATCTCCCAAAATAAAAGCTGAAACAAGTCTCTAATTATTCAACACAAAAAAATGGTTCCAGAACTGAAATCTCTTATTAAGGTGTAGACACAATTTGAAACAGGACTTCTATGTTCTCTTGAACAGAAACAGAAACAAAAGGAAACAAGCTGGCTCCCTCAGAGCTGTGGAAAACTAGAACTTAAGTTTAAGGCTGCTCCTTTTAAAACCACAGGAATTATGAGTGTGTATGTCCTGATGGGACATGTACTCAGCCTTTCAAAACAACTAAAGCAAAGAACAGCTGTGAAATGATTTAGTAATAAAATTTTAATTTTAGCATTAGTAACAAAAACATCCACAAACGGCATTAAGGCACAGGGAAAAGAGGCGATCCACAAGTACAAATTAATATAACTAATGCTGAGCTACTGTTGTTCACTGAGAGACAAAGCAGATTCTAAATCTTTAAGGGAATAACTATCTTATGTCTTTAGCTCATTGCCTTTCTTAGAAAGGAAGTAGTAAATCAATTAGATATCAGCTGCTTTGGAAGTGAAATTTATTTCTGAACATTCATAGTGAAATTTACTTCTGAACATTAGTATGATAATTGATCAGCAACCACTCCGTGCTGGGAAGTCAGCATCCGTAACCAGCACGACCTGAGCACGACCTGTTCCATCCCAGACTGCTCTGAGATGAGTGTTTTGCTTACAGTGTGCTTGCCGGATTCTGAGTGGCTTTTAGAGAACGGTTTTTAATTAGCAGCACCTTTAGGTAACCTGATGCCTGTCATCTTAAAGAAACGCTGAGGTGGTGGAAGAATGGCAAGCACTTACAGGTAAGTAGCAACAAGAAAAAGCCTCCTGTAAACCCCTAGTTAACACTGTCAACCTCAGCCTCACGCTCCAGATAGAAGCAAATGTCAAGTTAAACATCCAACAACCACATGTACTATCAGAACAGGAGAGACTTTTGTCCGGCCCCCTATTCATAATGTTTTAACAACAGAGAACACTTTAAAATAGTAGTACCCAGGCCATCAGATGCCCATAACAGAGAAGCAACTGGAAAGTAATGGATTTCTTAAGTACCGCCCAATGTGGTTTTTCTCTTTCCCTCCCTTCTGCCAGACACTAAATATCTTTACAGAGATGACACAATAAATTCTTTTCGCAGCTCTTTAGAACCATAACAACTACTTACGGGGCCGTTTTACTGTTACTGTTCTTCAAAAACGCAACAAAAGGAGAATGGCAGGGGAAAAGCTGATCTTGGGGAAGAAGCAGTCAGTTACATTGTCTCTAAGGGACTCCACCCTCCCCCCAGATACACACAGACACTTTCATGTGGCACAGCCTTTCCGAACCCAGAGAAGGCAGCCTGATTCAAGAAATTAGTTCCTATAGAACTGATAGATGTGAAGGGGAAAAGTGATGTAAAAAAACGTATCTTCCTGTTTGCTCTGTGCTGCATGTGAACATTGCTGCAGTCTCCAGCACAGAGGGGTTCCGACTCCGAAACAGGGAAACTATGGGCGTGATTATGGGTGTGCCACGCCTTAACGAGGACCTGTACTTCCACAAAACAAATCCTGGGCATCAATCCTATTTTGGTGAAACTAAAGATGTAGCTATTTAAAGGAACTCTAGAGAGAACCACTCTGAAAAGTAAATATCCAAACCCCAACTAATATGTTAATATCTAATATATAAATATTGAGTTTGCTAAAAGGAGACTATAAATATGAAGAAACCCACAACCAGTCCCAGTCCAGCCCCTCACAGCAATCCTGAGAGTGTAGGAATAGGTTCTTCTGTCCTGCTAAGTTTAAAAACAAGGACACCTGTCCACAGATAGGTGCCTGATCAAGAATCAGTGGAACTAATCATATGGGCACAGTCCTTAGGCACAGCCCAGTGGGCAGAGTACACAGGAGGGAAAAAAACACAAAGATACACACACACACACACACCAGCAAAGCCTTTGTTCACAAAGCAAACCATGCTTGGAGATTCCATAGTGGTACGTAAAACTGTGGGGCACACAGCCTCGCCCCAGGGGGCATCCTTATCCTGCCTTTGACATAGAAGAATCCATTCCAAACTGCCATGTCCTTGTTAATTCTGGTGACCTTGACTAGTAGATTAGATTTCCTCAAATGATCTCGAAGCAGTTCCACAGCAAGTGCCACTCACACTTTTTTTCCCATAATGAATATAAACGAAACCATGGATTTATACTAATTTACAACAGGAAAAAAAAGTCTTTTGAAAGCATGAAAACATTCAACCTAAAACTTTAGGCAACACTCCTTAAAAGAAACCCATCAGTCAAAGAATTTATATAATTCAAAGACCAAAAACAGAGTTTGATCCCTCCATAGCGCTCCCTGGGCTCCCATAAGACCCTTCCTGGCTGCTGAGAGGCCCCCAGGGGCGGAGCTTCCTGTGTGAGACAAAGGCCCAAAGTGCACTTCAAACTTCCACGTGGCTCAAACGCCTTGGATTATCTGTCAGTTACTTAAAAACACATTTACTATACAAAGAGCAGCCACAGAACTCACCTGACACAGCTTAAAATGTCATTTGGAAATCTAATGAGACTTTCGGCAATTTGGAGCTTAAGACACATAAGGAAGGAAAGGTGAACACACACACTACACTCAGGACTCTAAGGAGCCTGGCCACAGGAGACATCGCTCTCCAAAAGGCAAAGCCGTCGGCTGGGCACTGGAGCCGCATTTACACCACCAGTCAAGAAACGGAAATTGTAGCCACGGCTCTCCGGAAACCCAGCTGCAACCCCTCTCATTCCACCCCGAGAGATGGGCCCGATTCCATCTTCGAGATCCCTTCCAGATCCTGTGACAGCAGTCCTCAAAGGGGAGTCCAGGGATCCCTGGGAGTCGTCAAGACCCTTTTAAGGGAGCCACAAAGTCAAAATCATGCATGGGGTAAAGAGCCATGCCAAGTGCAAGACAGACCAATGGATTTTAATGTAGAACACAGAAAGATCCTTGATGTGGTTTCAAAATCCGTATTACGATTAACCTTGAAGAAACTACCACTCGTCATAGTTTTGGTACAGTATCAAAGAACACAGTAGCTCCCTTTTACCCAGCGGGCATACATTCCAAGACCCCCTGTAGATGCCTGAAACTGAGGATAGTATGGAACCGTATATATACTATGGTTTTTTCCTATGCATACATATATATCTATGATAAAGTTTACTTTATAAATTAGGCACAGTAAGAAATTAACAACGATTAATAATAAAACATAACAATTATAACAATATACTATAATAAAAGTTATGTGAATGTGGTCTCTCAAAATACCTTACTGTACTGTACTCACCCTTCTCGTGATGATGTGAGACGATACAACACCTACGAGATGAGAGGAGGTGAAGTGAAGGACATGGGCATCTGATGTCGCATTAGGCTAGCTGCTCTAAGGGTTACCTGCACTGGGTTACCTGGACAGTCAATCTGATAACTAGCACAGCTAATGCAAGTGGGTGGTGTATGTAGCCTGGATACAGGGGACAAAGGGATGGATGATTCGTACCCAGGGCAGGATAGAGCAGGGCGGCACGAGATTTCATCACGCTACTCAGAACTGACCACAATGTAAAACATGAATTGTTTCTGGAATTTTCCATTTAGTATTTCGTACTGCAGTTGACCATAGGTACCTGAAACCGCAGAAAGCAAAACTGTGAAAAGGGTAGACTACTGCACCCACAGTTATCTGAAAAGGCCATTAAAACATTCCTTTTTCCAACTACACTCTCCAGGTACTTCAACAACACAATAGTCAGCAAGGAAACCATTCATAGCAGACAGAAGCAAACCAGAGAATCCGCCATCTCTATTCATGTCAGACATTCTCAAATTTTCAAATGTATAAAACAATTTTACTCTTCTAATTGTTTTGGAAAACAGTTATTTTTTAATTAAGAAGTTATTTACGTTAACATATGATGAGTTTATTTTTAAATGAATTTTTTATATTTTATGAAAATGTTTTTAATTTCTAATACAGCAAATATTGACTAATATAACCCATATAAACAAAAGCTCTTTGGGGTCATCGGTAATTTTTAAGAGTATAAAAGAATCCCAAGACCAAAACATTGGAGAACTGCTGTTCCAAACAAGACTCTAAGGTCTACATTCTTTTCCCTCAAATGTTCAGGGGCCACGAAGAAAGAAAAATTGGCATTTTAAAAATGGAACAGAGGGCCATGTTATATAATCATCATAAAATATTTATTTATTTATTTATTTTTATCTTTACGATCTTTTTTTTTAATTAAGTTTATTGAGGTAACATTGGTTAATACAATTATATAATTTTCAGGTGTACATTATCATTTGACATCTGTATATTCTATTGTGTATTTACCACCCGAAGTCCGGTTTCCTTCAGCTACCATATATTTGATTCCCTTTACCCACTTTGCCCTCCCCCTAACCCTATATTTGACCCCCTTTAACCACCTACCTACCCCCTCTAGTAACCACTAGCTTATAGTCCATGTCCGTGAGTCTCTGTTTGTCCTGCTCATTTGTTGCTTTTAGGTTTATATCCCACATATAAGTGATATCACATGATTTTCAACTTTTTCTGTCTGGCTTATTTCGCTTAGCATGATTATCTCAAAGTCCATCCATGTTGTCGCAAATGGCAGTATTTCATCTCTTCTTATGGCTGAGTAATATTCCATTGTATGTATGTACCACAGCTTCTTTAGCCAATCATCTATCATAGACACTTTGGTTGCTTCCATGAATATCGGTGTGCAAATATTTTTTTGGATATGAGTTTTCAAGTCTTTGGGGTAAATACCCAGTAGAGGGATTGCTGGATTATATGGTAGATCAATTCTTAGTTTTTGAGGAACCTCCATACTGTTTTCCATAGAGGCTGTACCAATTTGCAGTCCCACCAGCAGCATATGAGGGTTCCTTTTTCTCCGCATCCTCTCCAACGTTTATTACTTGTTCTGTTGATTATAGCTATTCTAACAGGTGTGAGATGGTATCTCATTGACATCATAAAATATTTAAACAGTCCATATTACATTCAAATAAAAAAAACTATAAGAATCTGATATATAAATGATATACACAGGCTATTTTAAAAATGTAGTTAACCATCAAGGCCAAGCTTTCTCAAAGACTTGATACTACATTTGCAAAGTCAAATTTTTACTTTTACCACTGAATCTCTACTATCCACACTCCCTTTAAAATGGCCAAGGGTTCAAGTCCCTGATGTTGCAACCCTCAAAGATCGCCTGACTCAGGCCTTTCATCCAGGAGGTCACTAAGCAGCACAGCCCTCAGGGTCAGTCCCAGGGGTTTTGAACACCTAGGAGTAAAGCCCTAGGAGGCCACTGCTAAGGGGGGGCAAATGAAAGAATCATTTTATTCCCTATGGAGTCAGCTAAAAAAAAAAAAAGGAGTCGTCAAGAGGGAGGAGCGGGATAGGAAGGTTGGGGGGGCGGGGCGCGAACAATTGCGTTGGGAAGATGAGCTAAAGCAGGGATAACAGCTTTGGCTATGAGAAGTCTCTGTGCCATAGCCACTACTCCCCAGGGAAATCAGGGCTCTGAAAAGTTCTCTCTACACATACACACACTCACCCAACCACTCGTATGTTAAAACATCAGATCAGTGTAATATGAGTGAGGGTAGTAAAAAAAGAAACGTTCCTAGATCTCTGAATATACGGGATGAAAAAAGAGTAAAAGCAATTCTGGCTCACTATGTTGCCATTCAACTTGTGAGCCCTGTATTTCTTTCCACACAGCTCTAACTTCTTAAAATGCGGATTACAGAGATAAGGGCCCACATAGCAGGGGCATGAATGGCCCACTTTCCTAGGCTTCCCAGAGCCTACGCCAGCCCTGAGTCAGCCTAAAAGCAAGTCAGGTTTGTCTACTAGATGGTGAGACTGAAGAGGCTTGGAGAAAAGCCAAATCACACTGTGTCACGTCAGTCCAGCTCCCTATTGGCACCTCCGCTCCCCTGCACCAGCCTCTACTCAGGGCTCAAGCCCTCTGAAGCTCCTCCTCCTCCTAAATTCTACTGACCAGGAAGCCCTGAAGCTCAGTCTGGGTGCCTTCAAACCCAGACAGATAGGAGCTGTTGCACAGAGGGGAGGGTTTGCCCTTCACAGCCCTGCAGTCAGCGTGAACTTTGGTAACGATTTCTCTGAACCTAGTCAACCTACCCACCAGACAGACACAACCCTGAAAAGCTCTGTGCAAATACCATTTCAACAAATTGAAGCTTTTAAAAATAAGACTACATAAATCCTTCTACAATACTATAAACACTCATTTCCTGAGTTGATGCAGATCATTTTAGATTTTCAATGATCATTTCTTAAAGTAGCCATACCAACATGGTATACAGGTTGCACAGTGTAGATTTTCTTAAATTGGTAAGTACTATAAATAAAAGTTATAATGAATGACTACTATTTTGTGATATATACTCATATTTTCAAAATATTCTACAGAGAAAATATAATATACGAATGTCATTATATTTAGATAGTTACTCAAGTTTTCCACTTTGGCTTTGCCAGTGACAGGGCATTCTGTGTACTTAGCTCCTTAAAGACAAAGGTAAACTCCTCTGGCTCCACTGCTCACAGTGCTAAAATGAACGGCAATGCTAGTCACGTGCAGACTCTCCTCCGGGTGCCTATGGTACAGTATGAAAATATATTTGGTCTTTGCCCTCAGTTCCTGGCAGAGCTCCCTAAACCCTAGGAATATTCAGAGTGATTGGAATGTCTTTTGTTATTCATATCAAGACCCCTTGCATCACACCGAATATATGCTAATGAAGCAACTTAGGGTTGGGCCCCTGGATAGCCTCAGGGAGGGACTGGTAGCCAGAAAGACCCAGTGACTAAAAAAGGTCAGAACTGTTCAGCCTCACCTACCAACCTTCAGGATCTGGGCAGGGAGCTAGAGATCAGGTCCTATTAAAACTCATGAACATCAAGATCTGGATTTTCTGGGTCAGCGAATACAGAGATGCTGAAGGTAAAACACCTGGAAAAGGCATTGAAGCTCCATGCCACACACATCCCCATACCTTAGCCTATACATCTCTTCCATTTGGCTGTTCTTAGTTGCATCCTTTAAAATAAATTGGTAAAGTAAGTAAAATTCGTTCCTAAGTTCTATGAGTTGTTCTTGCAAATTACTGAATGGTCAATCAGTCAGAAGTATGCATAGTCAGGAACTTGCAACAAGCATCTGAAGTAGCAACCTTGTGGGATGGAGTCCTTAACTCGCAGGGTCTGCATTAACTCCAGGTAGTTAGTGTCAGAACTGAAATATTAAACACCCGACTGGTACCGGAGAATCAGAGAATTGGTTGTTGGTGCTGGAAAACGTCTCAGTGCCATAAGGATTTAAGTGACAAATCATGGCAAAGTACAGCATCAAGTTTGAAGATCCCTTTCTGATTTCTCAAGAGCAAAAATAAATTGTGGTATTTACTTCAATGTGATAGGTAACTTGCACCTTTACACCACTAAATGTCATATTTCCTGCTGATTTAAATTAGTAATTAAATGGTACAGGGATCTGTAAATGGAAATCCATAGTGGATTCACCCCCTCAAATCACAAGAGCCACAGATCAACCAAATCAGTTTCCAATGGATAATAAAAACTGATTATGAGAATTAGGAGATAACTAGCAGAACCAATGAGGATCATTGGTGATCTAAGCAGTTCAAAATGTAGAGTCTAACCATCACCTATTAGATATCTCACCCGCTTGGCCAATACACAAACCCTTAGACTGCCAAATCTGTTAGTAGCTGCTAATGTGGAAGAATTGAATTACACAAATAAATTCCACTCAAATACAATCTCTTTCCTCCCAAGGTGGCAGTAGGTTCTCTGGAATGCCATGAGGGAGTCAGGATCACAGTGAGAACTAAAAGATAAGAGTCCTGGAACTAACTGTGTAGACCTCACCATATATGTAAGATAATTCTCTAAAAACTATTTCAAATTAGAGGAGACTGAATGCAATGTGGGATCCTGGGTTAGACCTTGGGCCCGGGGAAGAAAATAGGTACAATAGCCCAGTGCTGAGGACCATAGTGGATGCAACTGAACACGGACTATGAATTAGATAACAGTATTTTATCAATATTATCTTTCCTGATGTTAAGAATTCTTCTGCAGTTACATAAGAAAATGTCCTCAGGAAATACACGATGAAGAATTTAATGATAAAAATTAAATAACCTTCTAAAAGACAATTAACAAGGAAGAGAACAAAATCATCTGTTCCCAGTTCTCCAAAGATCTAAACATTTAAGAAACAGAAAACTATCTTATTTCAAGGTACAGATTTGAAACATTACCTATCTGACTATTCTCTACAGTTAATTAGTAACAAATTAGTAACAAACTTCCTTTCCTTTAAAACACCATAATTTAGGGTTAAAAAGACTAATTAAGCCTCCCAGCATCCCCATGCACAGACAGGATGTCCTCTTGCTAGGGGGTAGGTCTCTTCCCCTGGGCCCAGATGGAACTGGAACCATCTCTGAGGCAAGTCTCACTTGGGTTCCCTCTGGAAGGCTCTAGGTCTGATCAATGTCATAAATGGCACCCCACAGGCAGGTAGAAATTAGACGCCCCAGCTTGCCCTACCTTCTTTGTGTAGGTCTGGCCCAGTTCTGAACAGTCTTAAAGGAGACTTATGTAAGCTACCCTAGATTACACTTTCCACTGTTACTTTGTGACCAAGGTTACTCAACCCGTGCCCAGTTCTTAGGCTCTTACACATACATACACACACACACACACACACACACACACACACACACACACACACACACACACACGCATGCATACTTCAGCATTATAGAAATTAAGTAGTTTAAGATTCATTCATACCACTGAACCAATCAGAGTTACTTCAGAAAACTTGCCCTGTAAGTCTTTCTGAAGTCTAACACTGGACATAAGTACAAGAAAACAATGACATCTGAATATCAGCAAAGATAAGTAAAAAAGCATGCACTTGACCTAAAGGCAATACAGTGAAGTAGAAAAAGGCTTCTTCTTTCAAACTAATACTATAACTTCTCTGGGGAAAAGCACATGGAGTCTGGACAAAACTCAGGCTATAGATTTTGCAAGTAGAAAAGGATCTCCAGGTAAAACTTCATTTCTATAAACAGAAAATAATGGATGTTAACCCTTGGGAAGAAGGGCCATCTGTCAAAGACTGGAACATGCCACAGATAAAGATGCTATCCCATGGAGACGAGGCCAAACTTCATTACACTGCGACCTTTGGCCAGGATATATTGTCATGTAAGAAGGGATGAAGGGCAAAGGCTGAAATGTACTAAAAGCTCGGGGAAATATTTTAAAGAAAAAAAGTGGCTGATAGTTATTTTGGAGAAAGAATGGTCAAAGGGAAAGGCAGAGAGGCTAGTGAGTATTCAGTGCCAGATGTAGACCAAGAAGTCATAAGACTATCTAACACCAAAATAGAATCAACAAAAATGTCGTTCTTGAATAACAAAGAAGTCTGTAGCAACTGAATAAATACCAAATCAAATTTAACCATAATTTTAAATGCTACCCCTAATACAAAAATGAAACATAGCATTATTATTCTACTAGGAAATTTACAATGCATTTCCTCCCCTAATTACACTAAACATCTGCCCCAAACACATCCACACTCCCTTACTTACCCTGGTGCCCAGGGACACCACTCACCCTAGCAAAGTCTGGGGCTGCACAGTTTCTCTCCAACCAGGGTGAGGCTGCACCCTGGAATCAAGCCCAAACCTCTGCTCATCAGCACTCACTATGCCAATTTACAAACAGTTGGCAACCACCATCCAAAACGATCCAGTCGACTGAGAGTGAACAGTAAAAGTGGAACACCTAGAGGCAGCTGCCAGGTCACACGGACAGAGGCTCAGGGCCTGTGTTTAAGCAAGAGAATTAATGAAGTTCTAATCTTCTGGTCATTCGGTCAACAAGTAGTTATTAAACATTCTTATGACTCATTCTCAAGTAGACACTGCCCCAGCATGGAAGCCAAAATAAAAATGCCCCAAAAGAGAAGGGAAGTGAGTGACAGAAAAAGGACAGGCTGAGGCACTAACCCACCCTCCTGTACAAGAATGAGGAGAGCAACTCACTATTACATAACAGTGAAGCTGAACAAAAGGCCCAGCTAAGTCAGTGGTGACATCTATAGAGCGTTATAAACCCAGGGCTAGAGGCTGCCACTCAGCCATGCTAATCTAAACTACTGAACAGTCCACATCACAGTTATTTCCAGAATCTACTCATCCTTTCCCCTATTAACTGAAGACAAAAACACTGGCTTCCATAACAAACAAATCTGACAGGAGGGCCTCTTCACATTCAAATGTCCCCATTTTAAGGTAGCCCACTCTTAAGGAAGTTTACTTCATTAAGTTATTCTTGCACTCTTAGCTATTTACGCACTAAGCAAACCTCTACTTAGATTTTTGACTTGACATTAGTATTATACAAACTATTTTACTCTTTACAATAAATAAAATATTGAAATTATAAGTACCCATGCAATTTTACAAATTTTTTTTCGCATGGCTCTCTTGATCAAGAACTATGAAATACACTCCATTTCAAATTTCAAAATTAACGCAAACCAAGATTAAGTGTGTCTTTTTATAGCTTCCCCACTGATTCAACTTTTACAGCAAAAGCCTGTAAAATTATCTGCAAAAGAAATTATTAGCTGAGAGTGAGTACTTGGATACTGGGTATACTATAGTCATGAAGTCGCCAGAAAAGATTTCAGACCAACAGCTCTAGAAACTTTCCAGTGGAACCCAACAAGATGGCATTACAATGAAGAAGGCACATCTAACAAGTTAGACAAGGACTTTTCACTTGGCACCTTGCCGATGGGAGATTTTACGAATTCTCCCACTGCAAAGCACCTAGAAATGCAGATAAAGTTATAATGAGCATCCATTTTAAATGCACAGCTGTTTTTACACACACACACACACACACACACACACACACACACACAACAGAAATCCCCAAGGACCAAGAACGAAAGGCAAACTAAAAACAGACAAGCACTTTTGAGAGCTGACACCACAGTAGTTATAGAGGAAGAAGAGAGTGCCAATGGGCCGCGGTGTGGGGTGGGAGGAAATAAGAGATGAAGCTAAAAAGTAGGAACTGCAGTCTCTACTTAGAGCCAGGACCTTGAAAAGCTGCACTCTCATGAGAGAGTGATGTAGAAAAATATCTAACCACCAACACAGAAGACAACATAAAAGCTTGTGTCAACCTGGGTCGGAGGAGAAAAAAAGAGGTATCCAATGGGAGTCTGTATCCGTGAGTCTGTCCAGGAACCAATTTAAGGTTGAAATATATACTTACCTACATGATCCAAGAAATCAACAAAAACTTAAGTGGTACCAGACAAGTGATATGCCCTGGTTGCCTAGAAGCAAAACATCTCTGGGACATATCTCAACCTGAGCCACATAAGATTCCCACAGATAAAATCTTATTGAATATGAGCTCACAATCCAAAAGTACAAACACATGAGGGACTAAGCAAACAAAAGCAAGCACCAACAGGATCAGACTCCTAAAAACATATGATAATACAACTGCAGATTAAAGGAGATAAACTATATGTTATCTCAAAAAATGCAGGAAAAGCTTTCATAAAATTCGAAACCCATTCATGATTACAAAAGCAAACAAACAGCAAACTAGACGAAAACTTTCATTGGATAAAGGGAGTCTACCAAAAGCAACCATCACATTTAGGATGAGACACTGGGCGCATACACTTTAAATTCAGGAACAAGACATGGTTGCATGCCACCAATATGTCTATCGGCATCAAGTTAGAGAGTCTAACCAGCAAAGAAGACAGACACACAGAAAAAGCGTAAGAATTGAAACAAAGAAAGAAAATTGTCAACAGTCAAGGATCACATTATTTCGAAATAAAAAATCTATAGAAAAACTATTAGAAATACAGGGGAGCTCAGTAAAGTGGTTGGATGAAAGATCAATAAAAATCAATTTTATTTCTATATGTAGTCAACATCCATTTAGAAAGTGTAATTTTAAATACATCATTTTTAATAGCAGTAATCACCATATGGTATCTAGTAATAAATCTAGGGATATGTAAGACCTTCATGGGGGAAAAAAGCATAACACTTCACTTAAAGACATTAAAAGAAACCTAAATAATCAGAAAGATGTGATATGTTCACGGATGAGAAGAGACTATTATAAAACGTCAATTTGCCATAGACTCAATGCACTTCTAATCAAAATCTGAAGGCACAAAATGTGCAAACTATAAAGGAAAGGTCAACGAATTTTACTATATCCAAAATGAAAATGTCTGCATGAGAAAATACCAGAAAGCAAAGACAAGCCACAGTTAAGGGAACAAACTACAAGCAAAGAACCAGTAAAAGGGCTGGTATCCACAACACATGAGGAACTCTGAAAAACCAGTGAGAAAGAGAGAAACCTAGTAGAAAACTAGTCAAAAGATATGACTAAGTAACTCTTAGAAGAGAAAATCCAAATGACCAAATAGCGTTTTCCACACATTAGGTAAAGTTTTTAGCAAACTGTGACAGTAGCTAGAGAGGCTGCTAAGCAAGGGGGATTCTTAGAACTGGTGGGAGCGTAAATTGTTACTTTCAATAATTGGAAATATCTAGCAAGATGCCCACACCCTGTGACTCAGAAATGTTACTCTTAAATTCCAGAACAGGTATATAAAGCAATTTTGAATTTACATTGTGTCACTGTAAGGATCCGTGAAAAATCAAAAGCAATCTAAAATATTCATTAACAAGAAAATGAATATATTATAGTCCACTCATCCAACGGAATATTACACAACCTGAAATAAATGAACGAGGAGGTAACATAAATCAACATGGATAAACTTCAATGACATTAAGTGAAAAAAAGTTGCAGAAAGATAAATACAAGACGATAATTATTTACATAAAAGTTTTTTTCCTTCTTTTATTTGGTTTTTTAAATTTATTTATTTAATTGAAAAAATGATTTAATTCCCCACCCCCATCCCATCTACCTCTCCCCTCTCCGCTCCTCCCTACTCTCTGGTAACCACTAGCCCATTGAATAAAGTTTTAAAATATACAAGACACACACTCAGTGTTGTAGAGAAATGTAGTAAAAGAAGGAAAACACACATGGGAATAATATATAGTGTCACCTCTGGGGGAAGGAGGGAAATGGGACTGTAAGTTAAATATCTCCAACCTGGTTGGAGAAGCAAAATTATGGTACAGTGTTGAGATATAACAAAGTTGGAGGGTCATAAACATGTATTTATTATATTATTCTGAATACTTTCCTATATGTTTTAAATAAACAATAAACATATAAGTAATAACTACCTCCACCCAAAATAGTAAATAAAAGTTCTAAAATGCAGCCACCCCAAAAGCCATTTTAGGGGCATTAAAAGTTTTTAAAAATCAGTCCCAGCTCGATGATGGAAACTTGGATAAGTGGAGGTTCACATCATTCTATGTGGCGACCCAACCTTAAGTCACCTTTGTCGATTACTCAGGAAACCTGCTATGGCATTCTGATCCGAGCAGAGTTCCACAGGAATGCTGTTTCGCAAATTCTATCACTTCTTAAAATTCTCACACTAGTTCTAACTGGATTAATATGCAATGATTTTTCTTTTAAGTACCAAGAGTCACCGTTTGATGGACATAAGCACACTGTGAAGAACATCCTTGCAGGGCTGCGACAGGACAGCAGACTCCTCCTCGGCTTGTGCTGCAGCTTGTGCGGGACGGCTGGGACGACTACTGGGGAAGGACAGATGCCCGCCCAGAAAGTCGACGGTGCACTGCCTCAAAGGCTCCTTTCCTTATCATCAAGAGAAGTGAGGCCCACGGACTGGTGGCAAGCACACTACAAACAAAAGGTCTGATCGCAATCAGAAAAAAATAGGAGAGACACTGAGGAGGTTCAAGATTTATAGGTGTTTCTGAAGCTCGATGCCAGCAACTTCTGTGGGCTTCCCAAAGCACCTGAGACTGGTGATCGGACAGCAGTGCACAGAAGTGAGGCGGCCACTTTGTTCTCAGCTCCAGACGCTGCCTGCGGGAGACCCACGCCCTCTACTCTCATTCAACCAAACGTGAGGAAATAAAATGAGGGAAACCTGGATTTGCAGGAAGAAATCAAACAGGATCCTCGAATGAAAACTGTTTCTTAAAAGCATCCTATCATAAACGCACAAGTAACATGCACGACATGTTCCCTCGAAGCTGTGACTGTCTCCTTTTAACTCTTTACCCTCGTTATACAATCACATCTGGGCTAGTTTCTTCAACAGGCTATGTCTGGTTTAGCCAAGAAGCCAATATCCATGCTTTCCTGAATCCTAATATTGATTAGCTTCTTCTTTGGAGGGTTAAAGGAATGAGCAGACTCCAAGGGCCCCTCTTATGTCTCTTTTCTAGTCCCCCTATTTCTACCTACTCACTGGGTTAACACTTGGCAGTCATCCCAGATAACAAATCTCACATCTTCAGCTTCATGTAATGAGGACCCCGAATCTACTGCATTCTGCTAACTATAGCCGCAGTGAGCATTTGTTGTTTTCCGGTATGAGGCAGAAACAAGCTGGCTGTTCGCTTTGGGGAGAATACTCCTGGCCTGTGGGTTTCCTAAGTCCTTACTGGGTCCTGGCAGCAGCTTCAAACACTTCACGGAGCTCATATCTACATGATACATTAACACCACGATAAAGATGTTCTAGCCAGCTGCCTCAAAACCCTGAAAAGCCCATTAGTAGCTGAATCGATTATGTAACCTTGCTTTCCAAAAGTTATCTCCTTCTGGACTGCCTCTAAACGTGACAGGAAGTAACTAATTTTTAAGTAAGGTTTGAAAATAACCACAGCATGTTTAGGGAGTTATTTGCGAGGAGCTTCAGTGAAAGGAGAGGAGTCATGACCTATGGAGGACAAGCTGAGGCTCTGGATTTTCTACTGCCTAGTAACCGACCCTCCCACATCTGGGCCTTCCCAGTGGCAGGGAGACTCAACACTGCCATTACCTGCAGACTTAATCAGTTAAAACTCACTAAATGTACCATCAAATGCTTAAGCACAGAAGAGTTAAAAAGAAACGAACCATTCTCAGCAAAACGGTAAGGCAAATGCTAGGTATTACTGCATTCTAACTACTGACCCTAATCATTTTTGATAAACACACTCGGGCAGCAAGCGAGGAAACATGGAGACCACGACATAAAACAAACCAAGAGATCCTTTTACTAAAACGCACATCCTCTGTACCCTGACATAAGAGGTTCTGAGATCTTGGATCAGGCTGGTCGATGAAGTTTCAGAGAAAGAAAAGAAGTGATGACTGAGAACGAACACTTGGGAAGATCTTATATCACATGAAATCAAAGCCATCACTTAAGGATTCAGCCTCCTAGGTACTAGTCAGCAAAGAATACTGAACAGTAAGGTCCAATTTTAAAATAAAGGGAAAAGATGGTTCTACCCAGACAGTCCCAGTACTTCCAAGTGCCAAAATCACAGAAACCTCAGGCTCTGAGCGCATATCCTTCGTGTCAGAAACTGACCCTTACCCACTTCAAGTTATTAAAACTGACAAAACAGCCTATTGCTGTGGAAGCATTGGTGGTCTCTGGAATGTCTCCTTCTGGAGAGTCACATCTCCAAATACTCTGTTCGGCTCAATGAAGACTTATTAAACAACTCCCTCCCACTGGAGACACAAAGATAAAGAACAAACACGGCTCAGGTCAGGTCAGGCTGAGCATTAAGAGGAGTGTTGCCCAAAGTGAGTTTTGAAGAAAGAGGTGGACCGGTAGGTAATTTGGGGGTGTTGGGTGAGGACAGAAGACTAGAAGTATAGACTAGAGAAGACTGGGGAAGAGGAGGGAAGGTTCAAAGACAGAGAACTCTGTGAGCAGAGGTCTCCCAGGAAATCCACGAAGTTTGCGATCCGGCAGCATAAATAAAGCAGGACGCACAGGAGAAGAGCAGGAACTACGCCTGGAGAAGTGACAGGGCCAAGATCATGGCACCCTGATACACGCTAAGGAGACTGGATTTTATCCTATGAGGAAGGTCAGGATGACATGATCAGATCTGCACCATAGAATGCTGGATAAAAGCATAGGTATATGCTGTTTCCAAGAGAAAACAAATCCCTTCATCTCCCTGGGCCAGTTTCCTTAACTGTAAAATGGAGGTGCCCTCACCTTCCAGGAGTACGAAAAGGACCAGGCAGTAAATGAATACAAATGCAAACTGTACTATGAAGTTGCACAGCTCAGTATTTAGCACACTGTAAGTACTGAAAACATGGTCTGGAAGAAAACTCTGCTGTAAAAAATGTGGCAGATGGAATAAGAAGAGACAGGAAATAGGAGCCAGTTAACAAGCCAGAGGAAAGGCCAGATTTGAGAACTACTAGGGAGGTAAAATAAACAGGCTAGCGGAGCACTGCTCTTTGAGCCTCAGTGAGAGTGAAAGACACATGAGGTTTCTCCTCCAGGTTTCCCTAATCAGGCCCTCAGGTGCTGTGGCACTTCCTCCTCTGAAAACGGCCCAGGCTGGAGACCAGATGCCACATGCAACCCAGCCTTTACTATCAGCACTGCTGCAGAGGCAGTAGGTCTATCAGAGTGGGACCTCTTTGGTGTCAGAGAGACCCAGGTTAATGGCACCATTTAACTGGAGCAAATTATTTACCTTCTCCTCAGCTGGGATAATGACACCTACGCTGTGGGTGCTGTGAAGATTTATGAAACATATGACCCAGCAACATAATAAGCACTCGATAACGAAGCACAACAGAAACAAATCCCACACAGATGTGACTTACTTTACAATGTCTCTCATGAAAACACTACATCTATGTCGCAGCTCCAGCCCATGGGGAAGCCCCAGTGGCCGGGACAGCCCAGGACACACCACTACGCTGGTTCTCACATAGGCAACCGACATTCCATTTAGGGAGAGCCTGTTTTTATTTCTAGTATGTGTGTAACATCTTCCGCCAGAATATGTGCTATCTGGTTTCTAAACGAATAAAACTGGTTTGGGGAACTCATCTCTGGAGACGGCAGCTAGGATACTGTACAATTTTACCAAAAGTTAAGTAGAAAGTTGGCCCCAAGCCCAGAAGAGACATTCCTCCCAGACAAAACTGAATTAACCAAGCCTACAAACAATGAGTAGATAAAACAGGGAAGAACACAAAGCCAGAACAAGCCACACTGAAAGGCCCTCTGAGTCAACAAGGGAACCAAGTGGGGCTCTGGAAGGTATCAGTTCAGACCAGAGGCAGTCAGGTGAGTCAAAAGGTCACCAAGTGGAAGACGCCAAAGTTACTAAATGAGAAATATCTGGGACACAGGTATTCTCCCTGTTAAGCCAGAGATAAGGTTTACGGATGCAATAAGAACCAAATGCTCTACCCACACTGAGATTCAAGACTCCTTATGAGAGGTAGGCAGCTGGAGAGAGAAACCTGGGGAACGAAGAATATCTGTAGAGACAAAATATAAACACATTAAATGCGAAAGAGTAACAGTTTCCACTTCAAAAGCTATTTTAGTGATGTTGCTGTTTCAGAGATTCGTTTCTCGTAAGGAGTGTATTGATTGTATACTTCACAAAGCAGTCTTTGCTCCTTCCCCTTAGGAGAAAAGAAAGTAAGAGAAGCGAATCTTCAAGGGAGAAAAACTTGCCAAAATACCCTCGACATGGAGTAGTTCTTTAAGATGCTGCACATGGTTTTGATTAAAAAAAATAATAAATCAGGCCTTCCTCTAAATATCTAAAATGTTCTTTAAAATATTTCATCTGAAATCTCCATTTCAGAGTCAGTAGATGAAAAACAAGTCTACGGGGGCCATCTGTCATCTGTCAGATGAGACCAGCTCATGAGTCTCTGATGAAGGAATCTGGGCTGAGAGCATTGGTTGGGTCGAGTGGTGAATTCGAATTCGCCCTCACTGGAGCTTGCGAAACAGACTTGGTGACGTTCAGGAACAAATGTACCAATGTGTAAAACAGACGGCTCTGCCGAAGAGGCTCCTGACCTAGCAGAGGAAGAAGAGCCTTTCTGAACATAAAGTAGATGCAGCAGAGCAACTTTCAGGGGAAGATTTTCAAGACCGTTTTTACAAAATAACGTGGTATAAAAAGCACGCAAAAAAACCTTAAAATTTAGATCCAAATTTTAGCAATAAAATTACACAAATGTAAGTATTTATATATGCATAGTAAAAAGACAAAATGGAAACATACCAAAGGTTAACTGATTTTTATCTCTGGGTGGTAGTTTTACAAAAAAAAAGTTTACTTTCTTTTTATTCTTTTGTTTTACAGAAAATAAATAAGACTTTATAATTATAAAATCAACACTTTATACATGTATTCTCTCTCTGTAAAATCAAGTCATCAGTGAACAAATCCTTGGCCTCATCCCCATCCTTAGCAGCATCGTATTGTTCAGGCTGTGATGCCCCAGCCACATCCACATCCAGTAGCCAACCAAGGCAAGCTCTCATGCTGCCAACGAAGGTCACTGGGTACCTACTACAGGGCCCCATCTCAGCCGGGGCTCACCTGAGGCCTGAAGTCAGCATGTGAAAAAAGATCATCCATAAAGTCACCCTTGAAAAGCTTTTTTAACTTCCCACATAAATACAGTATAGTTTTATGTATGTATTCCTATCCTATATACCAAAAACAATTCCAAAAGGGTATAATATTCAGAAATTAAACCCATCATGTGTTTTGGCGCTTGGACCAGTCCAGCAATTGTATGAAGATTTCAGCTTGCAGGCGCTCCCTATTCCTCCTCCTCCTCATTTCCAACAAATCTTTTTGAGTCAGCAATTCTCTATGGCTCTCAATTGTTAATACTTACCCATCACCACACCACCTAAACAATTTCTCTTCTGCCAACAGTCAAGAATTCTTTCTATTTTTTTAAGAATTCTTTAAGTTTATAGGTTTTGTTAATCACACTAACTTTAATGACAATGACTGCATGCACTGCCTATGGATACGCACTCACTGAGTGAAATGGTGAGTAGGAATTACCTCGTCATTTAAATCATTATTCCTCCTCTTTTTCCTTTCCCTTTTGCAAAGTGTAGAGTTGACTTTAAGGTAAAATGTTAGATGTAAAGCCACTGTAATCAGAACTCCGGGTACGAAGAGTGCACAAAGGGGGTCTCAGTGCTGGCAGGCTTACTGTCAAGCTAGTTAAGGAAACAGTTACGACTGTATTAATTAAGTGCGTAATGGATGATAGAGACCCCAAAGGCACCAGAGTTCAGAGAGGGAAGCAACAGAGTCTGAGGCTTGGAAGCTGTTGGAAGGCTTCCTGGAGGAGGCAGACCTTGTGACAAACCCTGAAGCGAGGCAGAATCAGACAAGTGAGGAGGGGAGGAGAGGACATTCCACAGAGGAATCATGGCTTGGATCTGAGATGCATGGAAAAGGCAGCAAGTATCAGGGTTTCCGGAAAGGGAGATAAAATTACTCATCCATAAATACCAACTAAGCATCTGCTATTGACTGATACTGGTAGTCACTGAAGATACCAGATGAGAGAACCCTGGTCACAGAGCGATGACTGGAGCCCTCCAGGGACCATCCAGCACTGACACAGGTCTGTAAACATCCACCGTGAGCAACCTGCCAAGTACAACTAACAACTCAGGTTCTTCCTGGACTGATGAATGGCAAACAGTGAAAGTGCAGTGTGTCCGCAGAGTGGAAGGTTTACCGTTCAGAAGTAAAAGGGGATGAGGTGCGATTCACACCACGCCGTGGACAACCCTTAAGAACGCTGTGCTAAGTGAAACAAGCCAGTCGCAGAAGGCCACATATTATAGGATTCCATTTATCTGAAATGCAGGGCATCAATCAAGCCGCATCGATCGTCCGGAAATCAGGCGCTCAGGAGATCCTCAAAATCGATAATCGTCATCAGATCCCAATAAATCAATCGCTTTGCGCGGCGGCGGCACGCGCGCATCGCGCACCAAACTAAGGTTCTACAGGACAGAGAAGGAAATAATTTTGCCTGGAAAGGTCGGTGAAGGCTTCCCGGATGAGGCAGCAGACCTGAATGTTAAAAGACAAACAGAGCTTTCCTTCAGAAGAGAGAAATGACAGCACTCAGGGAGAGGGAATGGCACATGCAGAAGTACAGTTCTATGAAACTAGAGGTTGGGAGGAGTAAATGGGGAGACCACAAGAGATGAGAAGTAGACAGGCCAGATCTTGATCCAGCAGTGTCCTGAGGACCTTGCTAAGGAATGTGAACTTTGTCCTACACAAGGATTGGCAAATTCGCGGCACTTGGCACCACTTGCCTGTCTGCCTGGCAGATGTAACTATTATGCCATTGAGCCCTTCTCTGCTGAGCTCAGGAGTTGACTCGGTATCTGTGTTCATGAGATCCTTCCCACAGGTCATGTGCCCCCAACGGGAATCACTGAAGGATCACACGCAGGGAAGTGGCATCGTCTGAATTCCCAATTTAAAAAGAACACTGGTGGCTGTATGGAGGCAGGATTAGGTAGGAAGTCACTGTAACAGTCTGAGCACAAGGTGATGAGACCTGAACTGCATACAGTAGTGGCAATGAGAAGGAAGAGGGAACGTTAGAGGCTAAGGAGGCAAAACCAGTAAGACTTCAGCAGCCACTGGTGCCCCAGGAGGGCAGCCTTGCTCACCACCGTCTCGCCAGCAGCCATCACAGTATTGGGTACACAGGAAGCGCTCCATAAATGTTAACTAAATTGTTAAGTGTTTTATCTACATTCTCTCACTGAATCTTCCCAATAATACCATGAGGAAAGTAATGTTATCCCCATTTCGCATATAAGGAATTTAAGGTTTAGAGAGGTTAAGTGACCTAACTACACAGCTGGAGAGTAGCAGGATTCGATTCCAACCCAGACTTCTAATTCCAGACTCCAAGGTCTAATCCATGGCCCAGGGCTACATACAGCGTCGTTCCAGTGAAATGCCAGAAACACCTGAAAGATGGAGTAGGGTCAGAGATACAGACTTGAGTGTTCTTGCCACATTCAGGTAGCTGAAGCCTCAAATATGGAAGATGCTCAGAGAGTGCGTGCAGTGGGGTCAGGGTGGCCAAGGATGGGCCAACCCATGAGAGAGGGAGTAGAGAGGAGGACTCTGCACAGAGGGGCAGGGAAAGAGCCAGCCTGGGGAGTGTGCTGTCAGGAAAGCCCACAGCAAAGAGGCAAATGCTACAGAAATCTCAGATCCATTCGCCAGAGGGGGTCACTGGAACTGCAGAAGACAGCATTTGGGGGGATTCTCAGAGGGGTTGAAGGCTGCCTGGTGTTTTCTAAACCTGTCAGGGCATCAGAATCTGGGGATCTAGTTAAAAATACATAGTTCTCTAGTTTCCACTATTAGTGATCTTGTACAGGTGACTCAGTCTCCTTAAGCCTGTCTTCTCATCTGTAAACTGGAAACAACAGCATCGACCTCATGGTGTTATTGTCAAGACTTAACGTATATGCTTTAAAGAAGCCCCCTAGGTGAATGTGACACTATTTGAAAACTGGCTTTTAGGAATCCCAGCTACAGGAATCACACAAGAATTTTTAAGTGGAGAGAGATGGGTAAAAGGCAATCCTCTCAGAAGGAATTCAACAACAATAAAAAATGGAGGGAAAATCAGCTGTCATAATCCGGGACTGGACCTGGGGGGCCTGGGCTAAGGGGAAAGCAAAGAAATCAGAAGAATGGAGCAGGTGTAAAACATTACCAAAGAAAACTCAACAGAATCTTCTGCACAGGAAGAAAAGGAGGAATTAAGTATGACTCTGAGGCCTGAAGTCGAAATGACTGCAAAAATGATGGCATACCCTTCACCAAACCAAGAAGAACTGGTTTAGGGGGTGAGGAGGATGAAGAAATCCATGCAAGGTATCTGATGAGGGTTAAGTGCTAGAAAGTAAACATATAAAAGCCAACTGGCAGTAAACGTGTTTTGGACAGAAAAGCAGTACACCAGTTAAAAATACAGACTCTGGGATGAGAAGGCCTGGGTCAGAACACCAGCATTGCCACTTTCTATCCATGGGACACTAAAGAAGTTACTTAATTTCTCTAAACCTAGGTTTCTTCATTTATAAAATGAGGATAATAATGGTAAATATCTCATAGAAGCTTAGTTTTTAAATTAAGTGAATAAACAAAGCAATTAGCACAGTGCCTAGCACATGGTAAGTTAGCATTCAATAAATGTTGGTGATACCTTTAGCTACTACTCCATGACAACAGTATTACCAGCCAGGCTTTGGAGAAGCTAAATTATATTACCCAAGGGTCAGAGAATCTTCCCACTTCTGAGACAGGACAGGAAAGCAGAGGACTCTGAATTCTGAGATCAAGGAATTAGTACCTGAATGAGTATCACCGATACTATTTCGTGATGGTTTAAAAACATTTCCATAAATGTGCTTAACTGGAAACAAAGTCTACTCTACTTCACTTATTCAATCACTGTTCATTGCAAAACTATAAGTACAAAGAATTGTGTTAGCCACTATATGATACAAAACCACACAAGATGCAAATGTGGCACTCAAGGAGATTACAAACTACAAGGCAGAAAAACTGATGCACGCAAATATCTGGTGTACCAAGCATATTGTGAAATGTCACTGATGCACTACTGGTCATGAAAGTCAAAAGAGGGAGGACTCACCTCCAAAGTGGATGAAACTGTCACCTGAACTAATCCCAGAGAGACGGTCACAATTTCAATTGGCCAGAACACAGGTTCAGGAGAAACAATGTGAATACAGATGCAAAGCTGAAAAGGGCCAAAGGTGTGTTCTGGGAAGAGTCAGGATTAACTGAAGAACTAGCCAGAGTTAACCGGCCTAGTGCTGAGGCCAAATGAGAGGGCAAAGCCATAGCACAAGGCGAAGCCTGGACTTCTTGGAGGCCAGGCAGGGAAAGGCAGAAACTTGTTTGGGAGAATGATGGATGTGGTTCCACGTATGCTGAGCAGGACATGTCTGAAACCAGTTTCTCACAACTATTAGGCTTTTAAAGCTGTATAGGACTTTAGACTCTAATCCAGCCCTTTCATCCTCTGACAGAGGACACCAAGACCAAGAGAAGCGACTATATTGCCTGAGCCATGAAGTTAGTAGCTGAGACTGAGCTGCAATCCTCGTCTGCACCCATTTTACTGCACTTTACACTCGTTCCCCTGGCCAGACAGAAATGTCCAAAAGCCAGGGTGAAATGTGTGTTTGTTGCTCGGTAAAGAAATCGGGGTTACAGAATTAGTCACTTGGGAAGCCTAAAGGGTTGGGAGTGAAAGAGCTAGATCTCTGAGGACCAGACTACAGAGGGAACAGAAGAAAACAACAAACCTGGCTTATACCCACATCCAGAGGGACAAAAGGAAGGGGTTATAAAAAGTCACATTTAAGAGGCAGGCAGAGAATCAAGACACTGCGGAATCCTAGAAACCAAGGTCACTGTCTCCCCTTTAGCTAATGTGTGTGTTCAATAAATATCTGCTGGATGGTTGGATGGATGGATGGATGGATGGATGGATGAAGAGAGAGCAAAGACAAAAAATGTTTGAGCCCCCACTTCGGTAAGCACTTTGCTAAGCATGTTATGTGGAAGTGAGACAACCTCGCAACCTTATAAGGCGGCCTTATCACCACTACCCTTACTACATTTCGAGATGAGAAAACAAGCTTCTAAATCGCCCAAGTTAAACATCAGGTATCAGAGCGAGGATTAAAAATCAAGTCCTCAAGACCTGAAAAGACATTTCTCTAAAGAGGACATACAGATGGCCAATAGACATATGAGAAGATGTTCAATGTCACTAATCATCAAAGAAATGCAAATTAAAACCACAATGAGATATCGCCTCACACCTGTCAGAATGGCCATCATTAATAAGTCAGCAAACAAGTATGGATGAGGATGTGGGGGAAAAGGGAACCTGCGTGCACTCCCTGTTGGTGGTATTTCAAATTGGTGCAGCCACTATGGAAAGCAGTATGGAAGTTATTCAAAAAATTTTAAATAGAACTACCCTTTGACCCAGCAATTCCACTTCTGGGTACTGATCCGAAGAAATCCAAAACATTAATTCGAAAAGATGTGCATCCCTAAGTTCGTAGCAGCATTATCTACAATAGCCAAGATCTGGAAGCAAGAACCCATCAATAGACAACTGAATAAAGACATGGTATACATATACAATGGAATATTACTTAGCCATAAATTAGAATGACATCTTACCACTGGTGACAACATAGATAGATCTGTAAGGTATGAAACTAAGTGAAATAAATCAGAGAAAGACAAATACCATATGATCTCACTTATATGTTGAATCTAAAGAACAAAATAAAGGAACAAGCAAAACAAAAAAAGATTCATAAATACAGAGAACAAACTGATGGTCACCAGATGGGAGGAGGGTTAGGGGGATGGGTGGAGAAGGTGAAGGGATTAAAAAGTACAAATTGGTAGTTATAATACAGTCACAGAGATGGAAAGTATAGCACAGGGAATATAGTCTACAACTTTGTAATAACTGTGTATGGTGCTAGGTGGATGGATACCAGTTGGGGGGGAGTCACTTCATAAATCATATAAATGTCTAATCGCCTCGCTGTACACCTAAAACTAATATAAAATAATACTGAATGGCAACTCTAATTGAAAATTTAAAAAATGAAAATATTCTAGTAGCTACATTCCAAAAGTAAAAAGAAACAGGTGTGGTTTCTAAAAATCAAGTCCCCACTAATAAAGAAATACTATTAATTTTTATTAGGGTAGAAAATGGCAAGGTAAAGATTTTTTTAAATAAAATGTTCTTATTAGAGACACGCTCAGTGACAGTGTCTGAGATTTAGCTTCAGAACATGACAACAACTAAAAAAAGTGGAGAGGATAATTGAAAGAAAAAATTGGAGAAATGTTGATAATTGTTGAAATCAGGTGATGGGTACATGGGGCTCATAATACTATACTCCCTACTGTTGAATATGTTTGAAATTTTCCACAATAAAAAGTCCACTTGAGTGCAGTTTCCCTCCCGGCAAAGATGGTGGGAGCTGGTCAGAGCAAGGGAGGACAAACATCAAGGGAAAAAATCTCTGTCCAGGCAACAAGAAATTCACTCAAAGATGGTGTTTAGGAGAAATACAGGACCAGAAGCCAGACCACAAAGGATTAAGAGACATAGATAAAGCAGGCGGTAAGGAAATGGCAGTAAAACCGTATTTCGGATAAAAGTGACAGGGATAGGAAGGAGATGGCCCAGGGCAAAGCAAAGTCACTGTGGTTCCACCCTGCATGTAGGTAAAAATAAAAAGGGGAGGGGAAGGAGGATAGGAAGAAGCTAGAAAGGAGATAACTAATTAATCAATTAATCGATCAATCAATACGTATGAAATAAATACATGAAAAAATGCTCATCCTCTCCAATAAGGAGGTGTAAACAAAAATTAGTTATCTAGACCTCAAATTGGCAAAGATTAAAATACTGATAATGTTTAGTGCTAGAGGAGAAACAGAAATTGATACAATCTTTTTAAAGTTACTGGGTAGTATCCAGCAAAATTTTAAACATGCACAACCCTTGACACAGAAATTCCATTTGTAGAAGTTTATCCTAAGATGTATACAAAGAATAAAAAGATACATAATGCATACAGAGATATACAAAGATATATGTCTATCACCAGGGACTAAATTGATATACAACAAAATACTATGTAATCATTAAAAGACACTAGATGAATATCCCAAAGGTGGGAAAATGCCTAGGAGGAAAGCATTAAATGGAAAAGAAAAAACACGTTACGGAAGAGTAGATACATTGTGATCCCATTTCTGTACAAAGGAATCACCTCTCTCTCTCACACACATGTAAGTGGCTACATAGAAAATGGGAAAATGTGGATACATACAGACCAAATTCTTAATGGTGGCTAACAGTGAGACGTGGGATTATGAGATCTTTTCCTTATTTAAAAATGACTGAATTTTACTGTGCTCATATATTACCTGTATAATCAGGAAAAAAGTCAAGGGCTTTCCAGAAGCAAGAGACTCTAAGTGATGAAAGTATCATGATAGAAAGGAAAGGGGAAAAAATTAGGGAACATAAGCCCTAAAGTGAAGTCAGAAGTCAAGAATGAGGGAACTGAGGACGGGTCTAGGAGCGAGGGGGAAACGCCTTGGGGAACATGCGAGCAGCTGCTGTGGGAAATGAGACCTTGAGGGGCAGAGAGAGATCAGCTCAAGTGAGGCAGTGGGAACTGCTGGCAACCAAGACAATCCATTGTGCCGACTACCCCAGAAATACTGGGCAATCTAGGGGCAGGGGAGAGAATCCAGGGTTGGCACCTGGCAGAGCAAACAGAGTACGAAGTCAGGTAGGCCAAGGGTTCTCGGACCTGGGGAAGGCGGCACTGAAACTGTGGACCACGGCCAACTGGCATCCCAGCTACAGTGGGAGGTGGAGGCAACAGCGAGGAACAGAAAAGTGGAGCGATGGGCCAGGAGACGCAGTGGGACTGGAAGGTACAATGACTGAGCTCAAGCCAGAATCACACCTAAAGCATTCTTCCCCAAATATCCATTTTTTTTCCAATTTCTATGTATCATCACATTAGGAGGAAGACCCTACTTGTGTCACTGGGCCTAAAGTGCAAAAACATCTCCACCTGGTTCTGGATTTTTCTCCTGACCACTGAGTGATCAAGAGGAAGGTGGGGTACCCTCTGGGTTCCTCCCCCACCCAGTTCTTCCAGGGTTCCTGGGCTGCTGTTAACAGAGCAGGGGCTCTACTCCCTGTGTGGTACTGCCCTCCTTGTATGTGTCCTCCACTAACCAGAAGCCTGGAATAAGGAGTGATTGTCACCCCAAACTGAAGCCCTAACAATACACTATGAGGACATAAAACAGCCCTAAACTTAGAATCAGAAAACCTGGCATTGAGTGCCAGCTTTGTGCTCTTGAAAGTAAGCCATGTCACCTCTTTGTGTATGCTTCCTCCTCTGTAAAATGGGGCTATCTGCCTTAAGGCTGTTGGGAGGATAAAGTAGGAAAGTGTTTTATAAACTAGAATATCATACGTACGCAAAGTGTATTTAACAAAGTAAATCAAATGTTTTCCATTTCTGCCTATATATAACTTTCATCGATGGTTCTATAAAACCTTAAATGAGTGCCAGTACCTCTGATGTACCTATGCTAGCTGAAATTGTCCACGTTTTTATTTCTTCTAATCTATATTACAACAACTTCCTTCTCAACATCTCAACAATACTCGCAAAAAGACTTCAATTTAACAGTTGCTTGCCACATTTAAAGTGCCTTATGCTTTGTCTCAGTTATCCTTTTTATCTCGTATCAATTTTTATCTTTAAGCTAACTGCAGTCACTTTTCATGCTTTTCTCTTCTGCAGTCTGTTAAGTTTGTCAACTGCATGGAAGAAAAACGGCATTATGCAAACTTCAATACAATTCCTCACACTTGGCCTTCAGTGGGATTCCCATGTAACCTGACCAACTGTGAAAATTAAATCAAAGTAATTTAGTTAGTCTACTCTTTCAAGTTATTCTACCACTAAAAACCATGAGGCTGACTAAATGAATTGGCATAATTGTATAACTTCTAGGTTAATAACTCAGAACACACAATCTACTAACAAAGAGTTAATATATTGGTTTCAGAGTCAGCACAATATTCCTAAATAAAGTTTCGTCAGATAGTCTTTTAGCATCCTGAATATGGTGACACTGAGCTCAGCTAGTCTCCAAAAGGTCTATCAGCTGACAAAAGTCACAACACCCTAGTGTTAAACCCATCACCCACTCCCAGGCTGGCCGTAGCTGTCTGGAGACCCTGTGGCCCAAAGTGGCTAGTCAATGTTCTTCACACATGAGGACAAAGTGCTTAGAGTAGTCAGTGGGCAACGGAAGATCTAGATAATACCAATGAAGAACTGTTACATTCCCTTCCAAAGGAAACTTTTGCAAGACCCAAAGAGAGCAAGTTAACAGTCCCCAGTCTCAAAACCATGAACGTGTGGAATGAACAACACATTTTCACAGCAAAATTCAGAATTGCTTTTAGCAACCTGGAAATATAAAGGCAGGGGCACTTTGTGCCTCTGGAAATACAAAGATCAGATGCAGCCATGAAGTCAGAACTCTCATCGCACCAAGCTGCACAAAGAATGATTTCTGTCATTTCATACGCAGAGGTCATTCATTTGTTCACTCAGCAAACATTTACTAGTAGTTACTCTGTCAGAATTGGTTAGACACTGGGATATAAAGATAAATAAGACAAGGTCTTGTCTTCAAGTAGGTCACAACCTAGGCATGGAATATACACAAAAACACCAAAAGTTAAGAGTACAGTGGGATTATGGAAAAAGCTGGCACAGAATGCAATGGCCATACAAAGGAGTGGCACTCAGCTTAACCTGGAAAGAATCAAGGAAGGCTTATCTTTTAAGACATAGTGGTTCCTGAATCCCTCATCAATTCAAGCCTAAGAATGAGACAAGCACTAGAATGAGGAGGATAGTCAGCAGGAGGGTGAGAATGCTGGGACCGGCCAGAGTTCACGATGGAGCAATAAGGGCCAAAGGAATCGTGGCAGAGGAGGAACTAGAAGACACTAAAGAGGCTGGGTTAGAAAGATGCTGGTGAGATGTGGAGGTAGAGACATACCAGGACCTAGATGTTAATGGTATGTGGAGGCCAGAGGAATATTATTTACTCTTAACTGGAGTTAAAGATCACCTGGAATGGAGTGGGGATTTGACTAAGGAAGACCAAAAGAGATTTAGGGCCAGTTATTTTGAGTCACTTCTGTCTGGCTCATACTTACTTTTCTCTTGACCTTCCCTGCTCTCCCATTCCCCTCGCAGGGAAAAAATAAAACTGAACGAGTCAATAACAAAATCTGTGAACTTTGTGTTCATCAAAAACATTTCTGAACAGAGGACTAGATTCTATCAAAGTAGCTCAAATAAGAGAAAGATGACATCTGGAGACTTTCTGGCATCTGGAGCCTTCTAGGCCGAAAAAACAAAGTCAAGTCTCTGATGCCAACAGAAGAAAGCTAAAGAAACACATCCTGAAAGGGGGCCACACAGAACACAATGCCGCCTGGCATACTCTAGCACTCTGTCGGTGAGAATGCCCACTGTTCCCAAAACAAGGACATGCCAAACAGTTACGTCCTGGCTTCTTCATAGAACTACCAAAAATCTGACCACTTCCAGGATTGACCTTGGACTTGTACAGTGTGGACTCCTACCCACCAGTAGTGGGTAGAGACTACCTGGACAATTCTCTCATCCGTCCGGGATGCCAACAGGTGAAGACACTGGGCTGCCTTCCTCACCAGACAAACTGAGCCCCTCACCCATGCACAGCACCCAGCTACATTCCTCTAGCTACCACTAACAGTGCCACCACTACTACTAACTACATTACTCCTACTAACAGCCAGCCCTGACCCCATCTCCAGTCCTTACTACAACCTGCAGAGAAGGTTATATTAGGCCCATTTTACAGATGAAAAAATTGAATAAAATAAAAAAACAAGGCTCTCAGGGGTTACCAGCTTATCCAGGTCAAAAAGCAAGCAAGAGTGAGAGGCGGGAGGACTCCACAACCCATGTTCTCTCATTGTACTAGGCACCTCAGAAGTTTTCAATGAAATCAAAAACTCAGAGCTTCTTTCCGAGAGTTTCTGAAGTTGATCCATTTGACTAAAAGGGAGTCAAAAACATTTCCTTCAGCAATCGCTTTGCTTTCCAAGCAATAAATAAACGAGTTTTATTTTATTTTATTTTTTTTAGTTTTTATTAGGAGTATTTCAAAGAATGTATTTAGCTATAATGTTTTGATTTTAAATTTCTTGATTTTAAATGTCTTGATTTAAATTTCATTTGTTTTTGGCCAAATATATACACAGAAAGAGAAGAGAGCAAAGGACAGAATTTCATTTTACTAGATCAGAATGGGTATTAATAATTAAAACAGAAAACATTCAAATATAATTTACATTATACTTTATGCAGTAAAAATTAAGAGGCAAGCACTTTCAAACAGGCTGAGCCTTACCTCGATCTATTCCTCCTGTTCTAGGGAACAGCACTTCAAGTGATCAGTGGACATTTCCAGCCTACATAACAGTGAACCGGACAGAGGGGGTAAGCAAAGCCTTCATGCTCCCAAAACCACAGTGAAAAGGAAAGTGTGACAGCATCCTGGGGCACCTGAGCACATATGCAGTAGTTCTAAATTACTGCTCATCCAGATACAGAAATGAAATGTTTACCTTGTGGTTTGTCTGTAAGAGTACTTAAAGTTAACACATGTATTTAAATAAAATAATGCCAAATCCCAAACAATAAACACAACATAAATAAATAAAATCCCAAAACAATGAACACGACATAGCTAAACTTTTTCCATGAAAATATATGAAGATAATCAATTGTTTACTAGTCAAAATCAATACTTTATAAAAACCTATTCAACGGTTTTACTGATTAGAAGCTTGATATACCTAAGTCACTTCCTCCTTCACAGACCTACAGTCACTTTTGAACTACTACTATTAAAGTGACAAAAATACCACCATTGTGGAGGTGCCCAACCCTGTGCCTGGCATAATCCAATAGATAATTGTTTATGAAAGAATGACTTAAGATAGAAAATTTAAAAGAGACAGAAAGAATACAATTTAAGGAAAATACATGACTTTTAGAAATTAAAGGAAGAAACCAATCCCCAGAACTATCGGTACAATTAAAAATAGAATTACTGTACATCTCACCTGAAACTTTATACTAGATTCCAACTAGACTACCATCTCCCAACAGTCTAAATAAACTCATATGGTGAAATGACTCTGATACTGTTCTTTTCCATAAAGGGTTTGACATCTCATCCAACTTTTACCCAAATACTACATATAGAGCTCTGGTGTACAGCTGCAGGCCTCAGAATTGGAGTTTGCAAACTGCCTTTCAATGATAACAGATGAGACACAGTGTACAGACTAAATTGACTAACGACATATATACCTTCTAGCGAAGATAACGTCCTGTGAGAGCTGACAGTCATTAAGATTCAACAGCTTCAACGTCCTGACTTCATGGCAGCTGGAGAAAATGGATTTAGGGATATAAAGAACTTTTAACAACATAAACTATCCGAGTTTTCGCATCCATCTCTCAAATTGTACACATTAAACAATGAAATAGAAATGAGTGAAAACAAGCTCTTAATTTAGATTTATAAGAATTGGACTGAAAACCCCTAGAAATTACACATATTGTGGTATCTAAGTTTGTCTATCATTACAAACAATAGCCACAGTGCTGAAAAGAAAGTATGAGTCACAATTCAAAAACAAAGGAGGAAAACAAATGAACAGAGGAAAGCTTTGAATCCACATACCACAAAGAAATTCTTTACTTAAAATATGGTTCATGATAGCTAGCGTTCTCATTTGGAGTAAGAAGGAATAGTCCACACTACCTTCCCCTCAGGAACAAACTCAGCCCCCAAACGCCCCCCCAACGTCATCCACCTCAGTGCCCAGCTACCAATATAGTCAGGCACATCCACTACTAGCAAGCACTGTAATTCTAACAGATCTGAGTCACCCACTCCCCCACAGTAAGAGGTCATTCTCTATCAGGAAGTCCCCTTTGCAAAGTTCCCTTGTTCACCTCCCAGACTGCCACCACCACGGCCCACATAAAGCTAATTCTATTCTCCAACCTCAGAGCCTGCCAACCCTCTTCTGCACTCCCCAAATCACAACTCCCGCCTCATCCCAACGCCTAGGTAGCCAACACTACTCACAGTGACACTCTTGTGACAAGTTCCATGCCTGAGAACCATTCGATAGGATGTATCTGGGCCCAAGGAAAATACAGCTCTTTGCTAAACTCCCCAGTGCCCAGCTGAGCTCCTGCCTTTCCAGGAGGCTAATCACCAGTTACCTCGGAGAAGCTAAACTCTCAATGCCTCTTCTCCCCAACCAGACCCCAGTCAGCCAAGTTCACAGACCTCGGGGGGAGGAGACGGGGAGAAAGACGCATCGCGATGCGCCTTGGGGACCAAACACACTGAGGCCCCTAGAATTCCAAACGCAAGCCCCCTACACCCACCCCGCTATGGTCAGCCTCCAGGGCGTCTTCATTAAGCACTAAGAGCGAACGCCACCAGGGTTAGGTCTCCGTGCCCCTATGACTCCCTTCCTCCGCTACAAAAATCCTAAATATCAAGCCGCCGAGGCCCCGGGTTGAAGCTAAGACCCCCCACTCCAAGCCTCCGGCCACCGGAGTTTCCCAGGTCGGATCCAACGCCCCAAGGCCCGGGCCGCCGAAACCGGCTTGCTGTCGCAGGCCGCTGAGCGCCAGGGGCCCGGGCTGTGTCCCCACTGGGCCCCCATTGTTGCGGGTCCCAGCGGCCCGATGGGGAGCCGGGGGCCAGCACCGGCACTCACCTCCCGCGCGGCGGCTCCGGGCCGCGCCGGGCCAGACAGGGCCCAGTGGCCGCGCGTTCCGCCGCGCCCGCCTCGGCGGGGTCTGCGGTGGCCGGGGTGGCGGGGGCGGCCGAGGCGGGAAGCAGCCGGCAGGCCGGGGCGCCGCGGACTGGCTCCGACCGAGCGTCAGTCTCCTCTTGGCTGCGGCGCTCGCAGCCTCCGCTCGCGGTCCGCGCCAGAAAACGTCCCCCTCTCGGCCCGCGCGCCCGGCCGCCCGGACGGGAACACGCACCGCCGACAGGAAAGTTCCGCTGAGAGCCGACCGAGGCTGTTCTTCCCACGCGCCAGGGGGACCACGATTCCTCCCTGATAACGCCGTCTATGCTACAGATGACCGTTTCGGGAGTGAAAGCGGCTCGGAAACCCCAGGGCGGAATCCACCTGGTTCCAAGGACTAGGTCTGATGGAAACGGTTTGCACCCTTCCAGCCACCAGAGAGGCACGCCGGCCACTTAGTGCCTCAACTGAGCCTCAGTTCCCCTTCAAGGCCTGTTAGCGTTGAATGAGATGGTGAATGAAGGTGCCTGGCGCGGAGATATGCTCAACACTAGGGCATGGTCATTTCCGAGGCTACCGATGACTGTTGCTACTACTACTATCGCCTCCTACACAGGTTTGCTCAGCCCTCAAGGACCCCTGAAATGGATGCATACCGTGAAACTCTCGATTTTCCCCCTCCACCCCACCTCCTGTCACGATTCCTATTGACTGAAGCTGTCTTCAGAATTCCCTGAAAAAGAAGCTAGGACAAGAAAGTCTTTCTTGATCATTAACACTCGACGGGAGGTTAAAGGTGCAGATTCTCTCCCTAGAATTTGTAATTACTGCCATGTGGGCTCCAGTTAACGAGAAGAGCTTATTATGCCAGCTCTCTCCACCACAGCCCCAGTTCTTCTCTCTTCCTCCTGTGAACATTGGAAAGATGAAAAAAATTCTGAAAGCGGATTTTTTTTAAGGGTTTCTTTTCATAAAATCAACTGGCTAAAAACTCCTTTGTCCTCCCTACCTTATTCTGGGCCTTCACGCCTCTAGATATCAGACATACATATTTTCAGAGCAAATTAGGTTATAAAAATATGTGTGTGTTCCCACACTATCATTGAGAAATGAGATCCGCAGAAGGTGCTCCAAAAAGGGTCATAGCTTTTACGTGTTCTCCTATTTTCCATTCTCACTTAGCCCCTTGACTTCTGAGACTCAGGAAATTTTACCTTGATACCATTTTCCCTCGTCTGAAGAGACTTTTCCAGAAAGGCTTACTTATATCAGTCATTTTCACCTGAATCAAATTATGTCACTGTGTCACACACATACACACGTGTATTTCCATTTAGATTATCCTCTGGAAGTAAGGAAAGGGCCCTGCCTGTCTAACATCATTTTGGTAACCATCTAGAAATGGCAGGCTCATGGGTTAGAAAGCAGCACCCTCAAAACCTCTGGAGGCTCTCTGTTCCTTCAAGCAAGGGGACTTCATCTTATGCATTTAGAGGACAAAGGATGCCTCAAAAGCTGGTTCACTTCTCTCTGCATCCTGAGGTCAGCTCGTCACTCTGACCCCTCTCTGCTCTAGGCCTTCCATTTCCCTCATTTGGCCTCTTAGTTTGGACTACCTGTGTGACACATAAAGCAGATATGATCTCAAGTATTGAAGGAGGTTTAGATGAGAGTTCCAAAGATAACAAAGGGAAGAGAAAGAGACCAGTGAAGCTGGGCAGAGACTTGAGAAAGAAGTCTTACTGTTTATCTACCTGCTCCCTCCAAAAACCCGATACAACCATTAAAGACACCCACACTTACCTTCCTCCTCTGGTACTGAGGTTGAAGTAACCAGAGCCAGGGCTGGCTCCCCTGGTGATGGAAGCCCCTTCCATCCCCTCCTCCCAAGATGCCATCGCCCTTCTGTGACATCACTGCTTCTTTGCCCTCTGGGAGCTTCCTTCATAACTTGAGTGATGTTATACCCTCCTAACCAGCTTCGGGGATCGTGGTACCCTCATATAACCTATAGAAAAATGTGTTCCATTTGGGGAGAATCATTTGCACACATACCTGCCTATCAATGGCTTCGTCTCCAGGTGAAATTACAAAATCTGAGGTCTTCCTGCTGGGATTAGGCAAGACTAGCCAACAACTTGTTAATCAATCGGAAGCTAGAACTAGGCCCTCTCATTCACTGTAAACCACACCTGGCAAAACTCCCTCTTCCTTTCACCTGTTTCACCTCCTTCTCATTCCATGAAAGCCAACTCAGTCCTTCCTTCACCAACCACACTTCCAGCCCACTCCACTTCTGAATGCCAAAGTCATGATCAGGTTCCAAGGTGACATATAGTTGTATTTCTTTTCTTCAACAACCATCCTATTCTTGGGATGTTTTTTAACTTTCTGCTTGTACACCATTTCTCTCATACTAGATCATCTCTGCGAGGCTTTCTAAAAAATCCACCCAAATGATTAATGAAGGCCTGGCAAAATTGGTGCGCTATAAACCGAATTTAGCAATTATTTACTGGTGTCCACCTCGTACCAGGCACTGTGCCGGATGCAAGGGAATAGTAGTAAGACACCAAGCATGACTGTAAGCATTTTACAGATATTAACACATTTAACCTTCACATCAACATTATGAGGTATGTGCAATTACCATTCCACTTCAAAGATGGAAAAACTGCAGCTGGGAGGTAAGAAGGGTGGCTGGGTCTAAGTACAGGACATCGAGGTCCAGAGCCCACTCGTAACCACACACTGAAGGGAATGAAGAGCTGTGCTCAGAATTGAGCATGGAGGATTCTGGTCTGTGAAGTGTAACTAATAAAAACCTGTCCCATGTGGATGTTTATTCAGTCGACATTTATTGTTCTGGAGCTGTATTTCAGATGATGATCTAGGCTGGGGAACACAGCACCGAACAAGAGAAAACAGGTCTCTACCCTAAAGGAATTCACTTTCTAATCAGGGGAGATAGTACAAAATGATTTTGATTCTAATGAGTGCTGAAAAGAACATAAAACAGACCTGTATGGGAGAGAAGCCATTGGGAAAGGGGAGGCATCGGGTGGCCCACCCCGATGAGGTGACCTGTAAACTGAAACCTGCTAAAGAGAAGCATGTGAAGTCTCAGGGGAAGAGAACTCTAGGCAGAAGGACCAGAGCTCAGGGGCGGCATGGGGTGTAGTGAGAACCCCCAAAATACGTCCCTGGAGAGTGGAGAAGTAGCCTGCAGCTCTGCTTCCAGATTTGATGGTCTTGAGGGAATCGCTCTCAGGGCTGGCCCTGGACAGGATGCGAAAGATGCTGTTGATCAACTCCTAGGAAAGCAGCACAGATTACTGTACTCGATAAATGATCAGGTACATTTGTCAACTCAATAGACAGATGTCACAGAAACAGTTGTTTTTTAAAAGTTCTACAAAGTGGCCATGCCACTTTGAACAAGCCCAATCCTGTCTGATCTCAGAAGCTAAGCAGGATCGAGCCTGGTTAGTACTTGGATGAGAGACCACCTAGGAAGACCAGGTGCTGTAGATGTAAGAAATAAAAAATAAGGGATTATAAGCTGACAAGGTCCTTGCAAACTGCAGTAAGTCCTATAGAGAATTCCATTCAGTGCCATCAGCTCCATCAGCTTCCTCAGAGAAGCCCTCCTGACCACCTACCCATCTAAGTAGCTGCCCAGTCACCATTACACCACCCCATTTTCTCTATCTGCAGAGAACTTAACACTATCTGATTTGTTCATCTGTTCATCATCTCTCTCCGCTCATAAGATTGTGAGGTCCCTGGAACGAGGATCTTGTCAATCTTACCAAGATTCCCGAGACCTAGGATGGGTACAGAAGAGCTTAATAAACACGCTTTAAAAATATTTGTGTTGGGCACATCCTTGAAGCTGGCCTGTGAGGCACTGAGAATGAAAGGGGAGGGGAAGGAGGCCCTCCAGCTTTTGGCACACCGTGTATTTCCTGAATTGTGATACCCTACAGAATGAGGTCATTTCTCCAAGGATGGTACAAATCATGGGCCATGGGAAAATGGAACGGGAGGGAAGAGCTCCTTGCACGAGGTGCGAGTGTAGTGCAATGGAAGCAGACTTGCTAAAGGAGGGCTTTTAAGGATAAGGAGGGCTTTTAAGGATGAGGAGGACTTTTAAAGATCAGGAGGGCTTTTAAGGATGAGGAGGATTGGATGGCAGAACAGCACCTGTATGGGAAGGGCATGGATATAGGGAAGAAAAGAAAGAGATTGCCCTAGCTGGACTTCCGGGCTCAGCTGGGCAGGCTGGCATAGGTCATTCACTGTAAATCCTGAAGGCTCAGTTAATGACTACACCTAGATCACTTTAAAGCCAAAGTTGTAATGGCTCAGGTTCCATTTAAGCAAGGCTATGTCAGGGCTGAGTGGGAAATGTGAGGGGCCCTAGGCTCCACAGCCATGAGGAGCTGATCACCCTCATCACATGTAGATACCCCACAGGCAGAGTTGTCTTTCATGATAAAAACACCTAATTTAAAAAATAAAAAAATAAAAAAAAACACTGAGCAAACTAGAAAGGAAAGAAACCTCTTTAACATGATTAAAGTGTATTTATAAAAAATCAACAGCTAACATTGTACTCAATGCTGAAATACTGAAAGCTTTGAAAGCTTTCTCAAGACCAGAAATAAGACAAAGATGCCTGCTTTCACCACTGCTGTTTAATATTGCACTGGAAATTCTAGCCAGAGCAATTAAGCAAGAAAAAGATGAAAGGCCACTGAATTGGCCTTTTTATGATTAAAAAAAAAAAAAAAATAAAACAAAACACTCAACAAACTAGGAGTAGGAGACACTTCCACACAATGAAGGCCGGATATGAAACGCCATAGTTAATATCATATTCAATGATGAAAAACTGAAAAATTTCCCTCTAAGTTCACACTTTTGTTCAACATACTACTGGAAGGCCTAGACAGAGAAGTTAGGCAAAAAAAAAAAAAAAAAAAACATCCAAATTGGAGAAGAAGAAGTAAAATTTTGGTTCATAGAAGACATAATCTTACATGTAAAAAACTCTAAAGATTCCACACACACCCCCAAAAAAAAGGTTAGAACTAATAACTGAATTCAGTAAAGTTGCAGGATGCAACATCAACACAACAAAAATCAGTTGCATTTCTATATGCCAACACTGAACAGTCTGAAAAGGAAATTAAGAAAACAATTTCATTTTTCATTAGCATTACAGAATAAAAAACTTAAGAATAAACTTAACCAAAGAGACAAAAGACTTGCATACTGAAAACTAGAAAACATTGCTAAAAGAAATTTAAAAGAT
Organism: Pteropus medius; assembly: GCF_902729225.1. Lineage (NCBI taxonomy): Eukaryota > Metazoa > Chordata > Mammalia > Chiroptera > Pteropodidae > Pteropus > Pteropus medius. The sequence continues at coordinate 21,920,398 of NW_024349803.1, read as the reverse complement.
ACAAATAAATAAAAAGGCATCCTGTGTTCATGGATTGTTAAGGTGTCAATACTGCTCAAAGCAACATACAGATTTGATTCAATCCCTATCAAATTTCCAAAAACATTTTTTGCAGTAATAGAAAAATCCATTCTAAAATTCATGTGGGGTCTCAAGGAACCCCAAATAGTAAAAACAATCTTGAAAAAGAAGAACAAAGGTGGAAGACTCATACTTTCTGATTCCAAAACTTACCACAATGCTACAGTGATCAAAACAGTATGCCACCGGTATAAAGACAGACATATAAATGGACGGAATAGAGAGCTCAAAAATAAACCCTCACGTATGTAGTCAAATGATTTTTGACAAGGATGTCAAGATTATTCAATGGGTAAAGGACAGACTTTTCAACAAATGGTGCTGGGAAAACAGTATGTCCACATGCAAAACAATGAAACTGAACCCTTATCTTACACCATATATAAAAATTAACTCAAAATGGATCAAAGACCTAAACGTAAAACCTACAACTGTAAAACTCTTAGAGGAAAAGAAAAGACAAAAATCTCCATGAGATTGGATTTGGCAACGATTTCTTGGATATGACACCAAAAGCATAGGAAATTAAAGAAAAAAACAGACAAATTGGACTTTTTGAAAATTAAACACATTGTGTGTCAATAGACACTATCGACATAGCAAAATGGCAACCCACAAAATGGAAGAAATATTTGCAAATCATACATCTGATAAGGGAGTGATATCTAGAATATATAAAGAACTTCTACAATTCAACAAAACAAACAAACAAACAAACAATCTGATTCAAAAATGGGCAAAGGACTTGAACAGACATTTCTCCAAAGAAGATATACGAATGGCCAATAAGCATATAAAAAGATGCTCAACATCACTAATCCTTAGGAAAATGCAAATAAAACCACAATGAAATACTACATTATACTCATTAGAATGGCTGTGTAAAATAATAATGTAAAAAAAACAATAATAGATAATTACAAGTGTTAGTGAAGATGTGGAAAAGTTGGAACCCTTGTGTGTAGCTGATGGGAACGTAAAATGGTGCAGCCTCTGTGATAAACTGTTTGTTGGTTCCTCAAAGTTAAACATAGAACTATGATGTGACCCAGCAATTCCGCTTTTGGATATATACCCGAAATAATTGAAACCGGGGACTCTACAGATACTGGTACACTAATGCTCATTGTAGCATTATTCACAATAGTCAAAAGGCGGAAACAACCCAAGTGTTCACCAACAAAAGATAAACAAAATATGGTATTATCCACACAATGGAATGTTATTTAGCCATAAAAATGAATGCATTACTGATACATACTATAACATGTAGCAACATATTGAAAACCATCTGTTAAGTGAAAGAAGCCAGACACAAAATGTTATATACAGTATGATTCCATGTATATGAAGTATCTTGAAAAGGTAAATTGATAGAGACAGAAAGCAAATCGGTGATTGCCAGGGCCTGAAGGAGGTGGGGGTAGGGGTATACAATGGCGAGTAATGGCTTAACAGAGATGGGGTTTTATTTTGGAGTGATAAAGATGTATCACAACTAGACAGAAGTGGTGATTGCACAGCATTATGAATGTATTGAAGTGTTCAAATGGTTTTTATGTTATGTCCATTTTACCTCAATTATAGAAAGAAACTGCAGCTCAGAGAGGTTGAGTTACATGAGATCTCACAGCCAATAACTGGTAGAGCCAGAATTTAAACCCAGATCTAAGAATTCAAATTATCTGTATTGCACAGTGAGAGAGGAGGAATGTTGACTTACTTCAGAGGTAAATGACTATTATGTTGGTGCTTTTCTGAGAGCAGGTTTCAATCTAGGGAGGAGGGATGATGCTTTTTACATAGCTGGTGGTTAATACCTGTTTTTCTGAGAATGGTCCCCACTTACAGACTTGCAGGTCTGGAGAGAACTTGGAGTGTGTGGGAGGGGCTGTAACTCCCTCCAGGTGGTGAAGGCTTCTTTCTCAAGGAGGGTAGAGGGGACCAGCTCCTCTCACATGCTGTGTGACCCTGGGCAAATCACTTAACTTCCCTGAGAAATAGAAATACATGCTTGCAATGGTGAGAAAGAAATGGGAAAATGGCTGTAAGCACTCTTTGGAAGTCCTGAGCACATGTGCAGGTCTATTTACTTCAGAGAAAATTTGGCTGACGTCTTTGCTGTTTTACGTCACTTCTACCACCTCCTTCTAGAAATTATAAGCTCTTACTCACACATGAGGTCGGCTGGAATTCCCCAGACTCAGCTGCACTGTTGCAATTAACTTGATTTGAGCACCTATCTTGTTCTTGTTGGAAGTGTCTGACTCCTCCCGGTGGGACCAGGTTGGTTCATCTTAGGTAGCCTCAAAGTCTGGTACAGAATTGAGTTTCATGTGTCTGTATTGAACAAAATCCTAGGGTTGTCCACAGCCCCCATTTGCCATAAGAGGATTCAGTTTCATTCAAGGGCCCCTGGGGATTTGTTATGCAAAGATGAGAAGTACAGAGCCCCTGAGACTCCTGGGGCACATGGCACACAAACATAATTATAACACGGCCTAAACTCCTGCATGAACAAACAATCATCAGTGGTTGAGAGGAGGAAATATTTGGCTCGGACACTCCGGGAGTCTCATCTCCCCTTCAGTTACTCCTCACCCATCTCCAGGTTGCTCTATTCCCATAGCAGTTTGTCCAATGTGTTATTCGTTATTAGAGGCTCAGTAAGGTGTGATTGGACCAATTCAGGCCACAGGGCCACCATCCCCTCTTGCTAAATCTCTGCTCCCAGTTAGTAAATTCATCCTGCTGTAATGCCTGGCCGGAGTGTCATCTCTTCTGTGATGCCTTCACGAACCCAAAAGCCAATCCTTTTTCTGGGCTTTCTTGGTACTTCATCCCACACATATTTATTGGGCACATTCTGTTTCAGCCCTGGAGAAAGACTTATTCGACTTGGCTTCTGTCCTAAGAGCTTACGTCTACTGGGAAGGTAGACCAGTAGCAGGCAGTCACATCATTATTTGAGGGAAGCACAGGGCAAATACTCCGAGAGATGCAGGAGACACCTTTGGGGTCAACTTAGCCCACATTCCCCTTTCCAAAACTGACCACCTACTCAGGAGCAAGCCCTGGAGAGTATGTTTGTACTATGTGTCTCCGTCACCTAGCAGTAGCTGACTGGCCCAGGGAGAATTGCAGATGGGCCAATTGGATTCTATATCCCGAGATTTAAATTTGGAGTCAAGTTTCAAAGATGCAGAGAATTTCGAAGCAACCAATCAGAGGCCACTGGGCTAAGAGTCCCAGAAGTAGAAGACCAGGATTCTTGCTTGCAGATCCAAAAAATACCCACTTCTCTCTTTACAATCAGTTCCTTGTGTTGCTTAAAGGATCTTTGGGTGGGGAGGGGGTCGGATATTATCACAATAGCCCTAACTGAGGCAGGAGTAACCAAGAAGCCCCCCAGCTTAGACTGGGTTAAAAAGAGGAATGAGATTAGGCAGGCCAGGGCAGGAGCAGGAATGGGAGTTGGGTGAAAGGCGGAGAAGAGGATTCTGAGCAGAGGGAACAGTGTAGGTAAAGGCGAGTGGCAGAAACTGCACGCGTAAAATGAAAAGAAATAAGACTGGAGATGTGACCAGGGCTAGGGTCACACAGGTCCTTGTAAGCCACACTGAAAGTCTAAAACAATTTGCATTTTAAGTTGTGCCAAGAGTGGAGACTAGGGGAAGCAGATGTTGGTGGGCTACACCGAAGTGGGGGGTTGGGGCACAAATGGACAAATGGAGTCGGAGCTGTTTAGGAAATGGCAGTGTCAGGTCTTGATAACTGAAAGTGAGGTTAAGGGATGGGAGGAGTCACTAGGCATACCTAGGGATGCCTTTGGTGGAGAGGGGAACTTACCTGAGAAGCAGAGGGAGAGGGGGTGTGGTTGCTTAGAGACTCATTGCTCAAAGTGCGGATCAGAACCAACAGCTCTGGTCTCCCCTAGGAGCTTGGGAAAAGTACACAGGCTCTGGGCCCAGCCCAAATTAACACAAAAAAGCTCAAGAGACTCTCACTGATTCAGCACCTGATGAATCGTCAGTGTCGGCCTGTTTCTTTTTCCCTCGCCTTGCTCTCTACCCAGTTCAATCTTTCAGAGACCACTGGGAATTTTCAGCCATTCAGTACCAAAATTTGTAAACAGAGATCCTCAGGTTTCAGGGGTCTGTGGAGCCCCTGAATATGTATGCAGACTTTGATGTACACAAGCAGTTTCCCTTGGAAAGGATCCAAAGCAACCTAAGGACCTATAAGATGATTGAAATAGAGAGCAGAAAAACAGAGAAAATTGAGGAACCCAAAAGTCGATTCTTTGAAAACATCAGTAAAATTGACTAACCTTTAGCTAGACTGACCACGAGAAAAAGAGAAGATTCAAATCACTAAAATCAGAAATGAAAGTGAGGACATCGCTGCCAATTCTACGGAAATAAAAAAGGACCGTTAAGACATTACTATGAACAATTGCATACCAACGAATCGGATAACCTAGATGAAGCAGACAAATTCCTAGAAACACAGAACCTACCAAGACTAAATCATGAAGAAATAGAAAATCCGAATAGACTCATAACTAGTAAGGAGATTGAATCAGTAATCAAAAATCTCCCAACAAAAAAAAAGTCCAAGACCTGATGGTTTTACTGGTAAAGTCTACTAAACATTTACAAAAAAACTAATAACAATCTTTGTCAAACTTTTCCAAAAAATTGAAAAGGAGGAAATACTTGCTAACTCATTCTATGAGACCAGTATTATCTTGATACCAAAGCCAGATAAGATACTACGAGAAATGAAAACAACCTACCACTATCCCTTCTGAACACTGATATAAAAAACCTCAACAAATACTAGCAAACCAAATACCGCAGCATATTAAGAGGATTATAAACCACAACCAAGTGTGATTTATTCCTAGAATGCAAGAATGGTTCACCGTACTAAAATCGATGAATGTAATATACCACAGTAAGAGTAAAGGGGGAAAAAATGTGATTATCTCAATTGACAAAAGACATTTGACAAAATGTAACACCTTTTCATGATAAAAACACTCAGCAAACTAGGAACAGAAAGGACTACTTAACTTAATAAAGACATGTAAAAAACCAACAGCAGAAAATCATACTCAATGGTGAAAGTCTGAAATCTTCTCTCACATCAGGAACAAGGCGATGATGCCCGCTTCTGCCACTTGGATTCAACACAGTACTGGAATTTCTAGCCAGATAAATTAAAAGTATCCAAATTGAAAAGGAATAAGTAAAACAATCTGTTTCCAGATGATAGGATCTTATCTGTAGAAAATCCTAAAGATGCCCCCCCCCACACACACACACGACTGTTAGAATAAATGAATTCAGCAAAGTAGCAGGATACAATGTCAACACACAAAAATCAGCTGCATTAGTAATGAAATAAATAACAAGAATTGGTGAGAACGTGGAGAAATTGAAAACCTTGTGCGTTGTCAGTAGGAATGTAAAATGGTTCAGTTGCTATGGAAAACAGTATGGCAGTTCCTCAAAAATCAAAAATGGAATTACCATATGATCCAGCAATTCCGCTTCTGAGTATGTACCTGAAAGAATTGAAAGCAGTCTCAAGGAGATATATTATACCCATGTTCACAGCAGCATTATTCACAATAGCTAAAATGTAGAAGCACCCCAAGTGCCCATGAATAGATGAACGGATAAACAAATATAGTAAATACACACAATGGAATACTATTCAACCTTTAAAAGGAGGGAAATTCTCACATATGCTAACATGAATAAACCTTGGGGATATCATGCCAAATGAAATAGGTCAGTCACAGAAAGACAAATACTGTATGATTCCACTTATTTGAGGTATCTGAAGTAGTCATATTTGAAGAACAGAGTGTAGAATGGTGGATGTCAGGGGCTGGGGGAGTGGAAAATAGAGAGGTATTGTTTAATGGGTAAAGAGTATTAGTTTCACAGGATGAAAAGAATTATGGGGCTAAATGGTGGTGACGGTTGCACATTATGAAATTAATACCACTAAACTCAATACCACTGAACTCTATGCTTAAAATAGTTAAGATAGTACACTTTATGTGTACTTAGTACAATTTAAAAATGGGGGACAAAAGAGCTAGGAAGCCCTGGGATCCGGAAAGTTGTTTCCACAGTTGGATATGGGGCTTACAAACATAACATTGGGGCACTCACTGTTATTTAAGAGCAAAGTCAACTTTTTATTTTTATTTTTTAATAAAAAACATTGGTTTCCTATGTAAGCATATCTAGGGTTTAAAAAGCATAGATTTGGCCTTTAAAGAGCTACGTGTCTCTGTCCTGGATGCTCTGCCCCTCGCAGCCTTTGAGTTCCCAGAGTATGTTCATTGCAGCTTTTGTCACATCGTGTGGCTGTTTGTGTGGCTGTTTCCCCTAGGAGCCTGTGAAGAGGAGGTGGGACCCTGTTGCTTGCCCAGCACACAGTGCTCAGTGAATGAATGAACGAGCGAATGAGTGACCAGCAGGAGAGACAGGCACCTGCAGTCCTAGGGTTCTTCCCGTGGTGCCCTTCATCTATCTCCCCCTTCTCCTCTGCAGCCAGTCCCTCACAAATACCACCTGCGGGAAGCCTTTTCAGATTGTGCCCAGCTACCTCCAGGATGGGCTCTCCTCCCCGCCTCCCTCTCCCCTGGAGGAGGCAGGAAAGGGGGTTCACACAGGGAGGTGTGCTGTTTGAAAAGGGTGTGGTAGGCTGGGGAGGGGAGGGTGGGGAATCAGGGCCCCTGCTCCAGCATGTCCAATCCCAGACCCCAAAGGAGCGGGGCTGGGATGTTTCCTTGTGCCTTCCCAGGACAGGTGTCCCAGCAGACCTGGTGGAGGCCTCTGGGCTGCTCTAGCTCCTCTGGGGGGAAGATGCTGTTCTCCAAGGTGGCATCTTCATTAGGCTGCTAGGGGAGAGGAGTGAGTGGCACTGAGCAAGCAGTCCCTGGGGTGCTGGCTGGATGCTCACCTCTCATGCCTACTTTCCTGACAGAGGAGAAAGCAGGACCCCTGGGCTTGGTCCTTAGAGCTGAGCAGTTTTACATAAATTAGTTAACTTCTCTGAGCCACAGCTTACTCATTTATTAAAATGGAGCACGATGCGCCCACCTCACAGGACTGTTGGGGACTGAGCTAGGACCTTGTAGAGAGCGGGCGCTCAGTGCCTGTTAGGAGTCTGGACCGATTGCACAACTCCTGTCCCAGCACAGGTCGGTAACTGTCATCAGAGGCCTGGCTGTAGCATCACCAGTAAACCATGTGACTGAGCTAGTGACAAAGCCTCTGGTGCCTCAGCATCCTGAGATAGAGGGCGGGAAGGGCCTGTTCCCACTGTTTTCCTCCCATGAGTGGCGGCTGAGAGGGGACCATGGAAGAGAGATGGTTTTAGAATAAAACACAAAAGCCAACTCATATTGAGCCATCACCTGGGTCAAGTTAAACCTTTTCTGTCTGTTAGCTCATATAATCCTCACAAACACTATGGGGAGTGCACTATTTTCTGCATGTCAGTTTTACATTTATTTATGTTTGCTTGTTTTTTCATATATATACACATATATACACATATACATATATGTGTATATATATACATACACATACACACACATACTATTTTTAGAGCAGTTTTTAGGATTACAGTAAAATTGAGCAGAAAATGCAGAGTTCCCCCCAAACCTCTACCTTCACACATGTAGTCTCCCCCACTGTCATCCCGCATCATCCCCACCAGAGTGGTACATTTGTCACAATCAATGAAGCAACATTCACACGTCACCGTCGCCCAAAGTCCATAGTTTACATTAGGGTTCATTCTTGGTGTTTGTACATTCTATAGATTTAGACAAAATGTATAATAACATGCATATTTTACTTTTCGATGCTATTTTATTTTTATCAGAGTAGTACATACTCAGTGGCTTCAAAGTCAGAGCACAGAACAATTTTATATGGAAAACCAATGGTGCCTCTCCCCTGCTCTGCCACCCTTCCTAACCCCAGGCCGCGGCCCCAGGGGCAGCGTGGCAGCCTGCCCGGGTACTCGTCAGCCTCAGGGGCCACACTGTTGGCACCAGGCTAATAAACCTCTGGGTCAGGAAATTCTAAAGGGACTGGAGACAAACAACCCATTGGGGCCAAATGGCCAGACTGGCTGAACACACCCTCTGCCTCAAGGTCAACCAGGCATCTCAAATAAGACGTTCTAAAGATATTTTAACCACCCCCCACCCCCACTTGCTTCTTTAGAAGCCCCAGTGATCATTTTCAAATTTGGCTGGATACAGAGAGCTAACATCCAGCACAGGGAGGCTGTCGTGGTGCAAAGCTGCCTGAGGGGAGGGAGATTCGGGTTCTGGCTGGCTTTGCAGCCTGGGAAAATTTCTCCTCTCTAGGCTTTGAGGTCCTCATGTGAAAATCCAGGGGGATAGACAGGTGATCACTAGGACCCTTTCTGCACTGACAGATGGCGTCTGGGCTGCTGCTGGCAGCCCCATCTCTGGAGCTCCCCCTGTGAGCAGGTGCTTCCTGGCAACAGCCCTTGGAGTCGATGATACTGCCCTGTCTTACAGGTGAGGAACCGAGGCTCAGAAGGGCTGCCAGGGCCGCACAGCGAGAGAGGGGCAGGGGCAGAATTCTAAGCCAGAGTGCACACTCCCCTTCCCTGGGATCAGATCCCTGAGCCTTCTGTCCCTCTTTCCTTCCATAAGTTCACTGCTGCAGGCGACAGGTAGGTGGGTGCACAGGTAGGTGGGTAAGAAGGGGTCCCACGGCTTCCAGTAGCAGCAGAGCCCAGCTTACTCAGCCCCCAGGGTTTTAAGCCTCTGGGCCCTGCCTCAGGAGGAAGACCACCATATCCACATCCAGTTTAATGCCAATCTCTCCTCCCAGACCAGTGGTGCTCTACCTTCGCTGTGAATTAGTCACCTGGGGAGCTTTGGCAAACAATGGTGTGTGTGCCCCACCTGGAGAGATCCTGAGTCAGTTGATCTGGAGTAGGGTCCTGGCACTGGTAGGTCATAAAAGTGCCACAGGTGATTCGACTGTACAGCCAGGATTGAGAACCTCCTACAACGGTTAGCTTAGCGAAGGGTTTTGCTCATTCACCATTCCTGGCCCTGGGCAATGTCTGCTATTCTTTGCCCTGCCTCCCCAGCCATAAAGGCAGAGCAGCCTTTGCTCTCAGCTACAATGCAGCAGCTACCTTTTCTGTAAGGAGGTCCATGGCGCCATTACTCTGCTCTCCTGCCTTTGTCATCCTCCTGAGAATAGCCAGGGCCATGATGCTTCTCGTGGATTCTTTGGAACAAAAGCCCCTGGAATCCAGACCCTGGAATTCATAGTGTGGGGAGCCCACCTTGCCCATGGCCCTCTGCATCTTAGGGGAGAAGAAATGGGGAGGGCAGGGTTTGTTCTTCACCCAGGCTGCCCTGGGCATCTTCTGGCTCCTAGGTGAGGCTGGCAGCCCCATGAATTCAAGTATGTCCTGCATTCAGATAGGGACAGGGACAATTCTGGAGGCTACAAGGGTCTCAAAGAATCAGGCAAAGCTGAATGTTACCTGGAGAAACAGAGTCTCCTGTCTCCTGTCCAATAAACTCAGGTACAGAAAGGTGTCAAATGTGATCCTGACTTCGGATCCCTATGTGGGCTTCCGGCCATAGAGCTTTGGATGCCGATTTCATAGCCTGGTGAGAGAAGCAATGTTGGGAGCAGAGGGCGGGGTGAGAGGCGGGCTGGGGATGCTCTGGCCGTTGTAAATAAGCGGAATGGGAACCAGGAACTGGAGGTGGCAGTATGGAAAGGAACTCGGGGCCGGGCTCTGCAGTGGTCACCCAACGTGGCATCCTTTGACTTGTTCCCATCCTGCATAAAGCATCAGCTTTGGAGTCACAGATTCAAGCCTGGGAGCGTCTGGAAGCACACGGCACATGATTTTCAAAACAAGTGCCTTGGAACCTGGGGGGACTTCCTCAGAACTGGTAGGGACTTGGGCGCATCATGTCCTGCAACTCCCAATGTGGCTTTTTTTTAGCTACTTGATGAACAGGTGTATAAGATTTCACCGGGAAAAAAAGCGTTCTAGGGTAAAATAATACTAACAAAATTTGAAAGCCATAGATCTAGTAAACTTATAAGACACTTGCCCAGGGTCACCTTCTAGTCTCTTGCCCCCCAGACCAGGCCCTTCCCCACAGCTCACCCACTGACCTCATAGAGCAGACAGCGGGAGGCCCTCAGAGGAAGCAAGGCTGGAATGAGAGCCGCTCTCAACAGAATGAGGGACCTCCAGACCCAGACCTGGCGCCCCGAGAGGCGATGTAAACCCTGGCCCTGGAGGTGGGCTCCCGGGTTCCAGGCTGCCCCACCGCTCCCTGGAACATGAGTCTTCCCTTTCAGGGAGGTGGCTGAGCATAGTCACTCAGTCCCTAGACTCTGGGTCCCTGGGGGCAGGACCTGTCATCTCCCCCAGTGTGCTGTATCCTTCTCGGCCCGAGGGACACAGGCAGGGTACAGGGCTCAGCACAAAGCCAGAGCTCAGGAGCCTTTAACTTGACTGAAAATGATTTTGTTCGTTTGTTTTTTAAAACAAGGCTTCCAACAAGTGGCTCCCCATCTCCCACGTACAGACTGCGACCTTCTACAACAGAGGCCGACTTACTGCACCTCGAGTGGCGAAGAATCCTCCTCCTCCTCTTTTCTTCCCCAGCCCGGCCCCTCTGCCACTGAGTCTCTACCCTCTGGAGAGAGTGGGTGCGAGCACTCCGACTCCGCCTGGCATTCTTCTTCCTCTGCGCAGGCCAGCAGGCAACGGCGCCCCCAGGCTATCAGCGCTGCTTATCAATGCAGAAAAATCTGGCAGCCCCAGGGAGCAGGTGGGGTAGTCACCTAGCAATGACCAGGAAGGATGGATTATGCTGAGGAAAGATCTGGTTCCCAGTCGGAGGTCTTAACCTCTGCCATGGAACACCCAGAACATTAGTGATCAGGACATTTATGTGTATTCAGCTGGGATGGGGTGCTCCCTTCCCGCCTCTCCAGGGTCTGGAGGGACAGGCCCATGCCAAAGACCACAGCCCAGGCCCCGGCTCTTCTAACCTCCTGCAATAACCAAGACCTGAACACCTGTCATCATCTCCAGGTCTCCAGTAGATCCCCTTGGCCTCCTTTAGCTAGAGCCCCTCCAAACCCCACACTCCTCTCCAGAGTCCAAAGACCACATCTGAAGTCCCCAAGTAATTCCCACTAGTCCCTGGTCATGTGACAGCCAGCTTTGTGACTTCACTAAAAGCTATCTTGTGACAAGCTTGGGCCTGGTGAAGTAGGGCCTGGTGAAGTAGGAGCTGGGCAGAGGGACACCCCTCAAGGAACATCAGATGACTTTTCATGGAGAGACACCCCTCCCTGAGGGAATGAAGAGAAATTGCCTCACAGTAAGAGCCCAGGAACCCTCTACACTTAAAAACACCTCTCCTTGATGACTTCGGCTCCCAGGCCCGAGTGGGTTCTCCTGGTTAGATCTGGTAATACCTCTCGAAGGTCCAGGCCTATCGCAGCCAGGTTTGGGCAGGGGCAGGAGGTGGTTACTCCAGGTGGTGGTTGTGGGTCTCTGACCTTTGAATTAGGTGTCAAGCAGCCTCCTCCCACTAGACAAGGCCATTCTTCTCTAGGCTTTTCTACGCGAAAGAACTGATAGAGCGGGCAGCTTTGTGTGACCCGAGTCTTCATCAGGGTCAGCCTTAGCAGTCCCCAGAGTACCTTCTTACAAACAGGCATTGTCAAAAATCCAAGGACTTTTCTCTCCAACGCCGCCTCCACTGTTGTTTTCTTCCCAGAAAGATTTACTAATCCAGAAACCTGAGGCCAAAGAGGCTGGGCATGCTTTCTCCTTACCTTCCCTGCACCTGTTCCTCTAACCTCTAACTCTCACCTGGAGCCAAGCCTCTGGGAAGGGCAGGGCCCTGTGAGTCAGCAGGTGTAACTGGTAGCTAGACTGGAGATTGGACAGGTCCTGGGGTTACCGAGAGGGCAGAGTTTGGTCCTCCTCTTGCTAAAGCCCTCTTCGTGCTGGGCAGGTCCACTGTGAGCATCCACTGGCCCTCTTCTTTGGTCTCTGCTTTGATTGTGACATCATCATCCTGCCAGAGGACCCTAGGGAAGGAAGCAAGTGTGCTCTGGGTAAGAGTTTGCGATGCTTCATCCCAGCAGGAGGCAGGGTCGATGGTTGGTTTGGGGATGGTGACATGTCTGGTTTTGTATCCTAGGGGCTCCTTGCCTTGAAAGCCTTCACCCTTGAGTAGCAGTAGCCCTTGCAGGCACGAGGAGGCCCAGGAGCAGATCCTCTTAAATCCATCCTCTGACCCATTCCGTTTTCAATTCTGGGCTGAGACAGAGCGTGGACAGCTGGTCTCTGAGAGTGGCAACTCCACTACTTCCCAAGGCCTCTGAAACTGTGTTATCTCAGGATTTGTTTTTTGATAAGAAGCTCATTTCACATTTAAGTGAGGAAAGCCCGAGCTCTTCCAGCATGCAGTATTGGAGGGAGGGATAAACCAGCCAGGGCTGGAGTAGTCCCGAAGAACTGCAATGGGGACAAGCCATGGACAAGTAATAATCAAAACAGGAAGAGCCAGCACTCCGCTAGTACTTCTGTGTGCCAGGCCCCAACTAAGCATTATCACATTTAACCCCCATAACAATGTTAGAAAGAAGGTATATCATTTCCATTTTCCAGCCAGGGAAACTGAAGCTCAGAGAGGTGAAGTAATTAGACAAAAGTCCCACAGCTGCTGAATGGAAGCACTGGTTTTAGCAGGGGGGGTCTGTTCGCCTCCAAAGCTGGACTCAACTGCTGAGTGACCCGTCTCCTGCAAACTCTTCCCAATAAAGAGGAAAAATTATTTCTCATGCCTGACCATTAGCGATAGGGGTAAAAAGAGAAAGGTAAAAGGGAAGAATTTGAGCCCGCTATCACCCAGATCATCAGCTTTTGGATAAAGGAGCCTTTACTGTTTGGTCTGTTTAATCTTTAATGAGACCGATTGGGAGGCAGCTGTTCTGATTTGCGTCTAACTATTTTGTAGATGATACAAATGAGGCCCTGGGGGCCGCAGGATGGGAGTCTTTGGGGTCTGAGACTGAGCGGTGGTTCTGAGGTGGGGTTGCCAGATAAAATATGACCAGTTTGATTTTAATTTCAGATAAATGGCAATTTTTTTTAATGTAAGTATGCCTTAAATATTGTATGGGGCTCTGCTGGGGGCTCCTCGCTTTGGCTCAGGCCGGGAGTGGCTACTTCATTCCCCACTTGAGCCTCAGGCTCCTCTATGAAGTTATACCTATGGGAGCATGAAGTGGGGACTGCCTTCCAGCTGCTGCAGTACTGGACAAGGTGTGGGCTTAAACTGTTGTCTTTGCGAAGCCTCAGTTTCTCCCTCCGTCAAACAAGACTGGTGGACAAAGATGTAGTCATGGGAGTGGGTGACTTGCACAGCTCTTGGGCAGTGAGACCTGTGTTCCATTTTTCGAGGAGGCTGTAGGGGCTCCCAGGGAGGGGGAGGGCACTGAATGAATGATTGGAATTCCTTCTTTGTCCAGGCCAGGGTCCTCAGAGCCTGGCGGTGCTGAGCCTCTCCTTGGTGGCGCCTGTGACCTCGGACACTTGTAGTAGCAGTCTTGTTCAGCCAGCAGAGTGGTAGTAGATGTGGGACAGCTGACCTGGCCCCCTTGCCCTAGGAGGAGACACAGGGATCGTGGTGGCACCAGGATAGGGATGGGTTGGTGAGCGCACCTGGGTCAGGTGAGCCGGGAAGTAGATGATGGGAGGGAAGGGGTAGTGGAAGGGTGAAGAGGGGGAGGAGGGAAGAGAGAATTTGGTGCTATCAAATTTCTTACCCATGGCATGGGTACTCACACCCAGGGCATGGCCCTGCTCCTTGGTGAGGGGAGCAAAGTGGGAGAACATATCTGGTTTGTAGTCTTGGTGCTGGGAGGCTGGGGGCTGGACTACCTCTTGACCAGCCTCTTGCCACCTGGGCAGCCCTGGGCTTCCCACTCCTGGCGCACAGATGTGGTGGCTGCACTGCTGCTTTCAGGGCACACATGAGTGTGCTGGAGACCCCAGGAGATGTGGGGTGGGGGGCAGAGTCCTGGGGGATGCTCTTCAAAAGGGCCGAGGAGATCTCTGTGATTCAGGAAATAATCGCCCAGGCACAAGCTAGTGTATGCCAGCCGTTCCTGGATTTTCTGGCAAGCACATTGCTTGTGTATGCTGGAGAGAATGTTAGGCTGTGCCAATACTGCACACAGATGTGCAATAATTGCTTTAATATATTTGGCCATACATATAGCATGAAATCCTGTGAAAGGTGTTAATTGGTATGCTTTAGGATAACACATGTGTATAAGCCAGAGAGCCACCGATTGCTTTAATATCCCTTCCTAGAGTTAAATTGTGCTTCTAAAGTGCCTGCTGGGTGTGTGGCTGTGTGTGGCTAAGCAACCATGTGGCTGTAATGTGTGTGTGGCTGTGTGTGTTTTCTGGCAATGTGTGTGTGTGTGGCCAATGTGTGTATGCTTTTGGCATGTGGCGTGGTGAAGGGAGAGAAGTTGATGGCAGGGGGAGTAGAGGGCTGTGCATGCCTGGGTGTTACAGAGTAGAGATTCTGGAGTGAGCAGCTTCTAGATAAGCCCTGTGTAGCTAGCTTCTGCTCTGCTTCCCCAGCTTCCTGGGCCCTGGTTTCTCCAAAGCCCCTCACTCCTATTACTGACCTAGGGCCCCAGGCTGGGTTCCTGAAGGGGAGCAGTGCCATCTGGTGGCAGGCTGAGGCTGTGCCGGGAACAGGTGAGTTAGTCCTGGGTTCTCACAAGGACTCTGCCTTTCAGGACCCCACTCAGTGGGGAAGTCACCACTGCACTGGATAGACCATGGACAGAGGGATGGTAGTTAAGGCTTGAATATTCCATCTTTATGCATTTTGGGTTCATGGCCCAAGGTGGCACCGCAGGACAGTCAGTTGAAGGACTGATGGAGGACAGGCATGGCAAAGTTATGAGCCCGGCCTCTGGATCCACATACCTGGGCCCCAATTCTTGGGCCACCTTTCTATGCTCAGATTTCTCATCTGTACAGGTGGCTGACTGTATCTACCCTGTGCGGCGGTAGTGACGGTTATATAAAAGAGTGTGGGTAAAACCCTTCGCTCAGATCTGAGCCTGCTGTAATGCCAACAGAAATGATAGTGGCCATTATTGACATAGGCAGAGTTCCAGAAGCACAGAGAAGAAAGCTGTGTCGTGGCAGTTGAAAGGGTTGCAAAGAGGTGACATGTCTGTGGCACTGCCACCCCATATTCTAGAATTTTGTGCCTGAGCAGCTGCTCCAAGTTACACACTTAAGTGAAATGGATGTTCCTCTTTTGGAAAGAGGGTACGGGTCCAATCCAGAGCAGAATCAAGAGACCCAGCATTCGGGTTCTGGTTAGCTACCTATTAGCTGTGGAACCTAAGCATGGCAGCAGGTTTGCTGTGTCCCGTGTTCCCCATGTGTAAGTGTCAGCTCTGAGGACTTTGTAGCAATGCACAGACACTCGCTTAGGACTCCCAGAGATAAAGGCTGGGGAGGATCTTGTAAGGGAGAGATTCTGCTCTGTGTGGAGTCACATTTATCTTTCATGTCTCCACAAAGGGATCCTTTGTGGGGTCCGTGTCAGGAGTCGTTCTGGTTCTGCTGCTAATTGGTTGTGTGATGTTAGGTGTCACTCACTCTGGGCCTCCCTCTTCTCAGCTGCGAAACAGAGGAATTAGATGACCTCTGGGGTCAGCCCTGCCTTAATATACGGCCTTTGAATTTTTTCCTTTTCTCTGCTTCATATATAGCACCCAGGGATATTTATTGCTCTTACAGGCAAGATCTTGAACAGAAAGACAAAGGAAAACCAGAGGCTTCTTTTTAATGAGTGCTGTGATTTCTTATATGCTTGTGGAAAATGCTTTCTTAGGTCCTGATATGTTCAAGCAATAATGAGAGAAAAAACAAAGGCTTTTTTTCTCTGTCACACAGGGTACATTAAGGTACTGAGAAGTACTGGATTGGACTGCAGGCGCTCTGATCGTAGTCTTCACTTTTTGCTTCCGCCTTCTGAGGCAGCCAATGAGTCAGTCCACAGCAGTTTGCGTTACGCTTGAAAACCTACAAATCCCAGAACTCAATGCGCAGGAGCAAAGTGCTCATGCGCCAATTAAATCTGGCGGGCCCGCCCCTAGAAGCGGAACTTCATTTCCCAGGAGGCTCTAGGGCACGTCCATATTCCTCCGCTCGCGCTGGCGTTCTCCTCCCGCCTCCTGCTAGCGAGCCTCGCGCCAAATCGGGGCGCGCGCGCGGGGCACGTAGCACGCGAGTGACGCATAATATGTGGGCCGCCCTGGAGCCGTGGTCGCGCTGTGTGTGAGTGAGGGAGAGTGAGTGCGGGTCCTGAGGCGGTGTGTGTGAACTGTGGCCGCTGGCGGGGTCAGGGGGGAGCGGCGGAGCCGCCCGGGAAGGTGAGTGGGAAAGGGAGGAGGACGAGTCTCTGCGAAGGGCGCGAGGAGACAAGGCGCGCGGCCTGGCAGGCGGGAGAGTGGGCGCCGGGCTGGGGGAGGGGCAGCACCTGCCCGGGCCGCCGGCGGGGAGGGGGCGGGCCGGCCGGGCCGCCGGGGAGGCTGGGCCCGAGGCCTGACAGGACCTTTCCTTCTCCAGATTCTTGGCTCGGGGGCGGGGCCTGCACATTCTTCCTCCCGTCCGCAAAAGAAGCTTCCTGAGAGTAACTCTTCCGCCCTAAGTGGGGGGCAAGAGTGTGCCCTCCCTTACCTGTAGTAGGGGCCCCTCTCATGCTCCTTTGCACCTTTTTCCTCCCAGTCCCAGTTCCGTACGGACTGGGGCGGGGAGGGGGGGCTCCATCTTTCGTGCGGTACAGCGGCCCCCTTCCAAGACTGTCTCCGCCTCCAGTCACCTGGGCGGGCTTTCCCTTCTCCTCGGCCTCGTGCTGCCTCCCCCTGCACCCGCTTGGCTCTCTGGCGGAGAGGGGGCGGAGCTTTCCGGGCACTCCTCCCACCCCCCTGGTGGAGGGGAGGGGTGGACAGAGGTGTTCGGGGACTGCGGCGGGGAACCAAACCTCCGAGTGCCCGCCGAGCTGCTCAGGAGCTTGCTTCTGTGGGTTATAGTCGTTTTCAACTGGGGTGTCAGAGGCGTTTGTTTAACTCCCTCTTCCTAGACGGTTTTCTCATTGCAGTATTAGCGCTGGGGCTCTGCATGTGTTCAAGTAGTTTTGGAATGTCCGTGGTAGTTCTTTTTGAGTCCAAAATGATTCATTTCTGTCCCCATCACGTTGGCCTGAGTTTTTCTTCACTCTGTTTTCAGTGAAGCCTTTTAATTAGTGTACACGTTTTAGTTACTAATTTGTGTGAGCATCTTCCTCTTCTAAACGCTTTATTAACGTAGGAGAGGTACATTGGCAGTGTCGTTCTGTAATTTTCTTTTTCCAGTTTACTGGAGTTTACTTTTAAGGTTTGTGTAAGTTTATACGTTTAGACAATTTAAGAATCAATTTGGTGTTTTTCTGCTTGATACTTTCAGGATTTGGGTTTTGTATATGGCAGTTATTCATTATCCATTTTCAAGTGGTGATAAATTTTTGGATGTTAAGGAGATAAAATAACAGAATTTGGGGAATATAAAGGAAATCGAAATCTCTTGAGTAGTTCCTGAG
>NW_024349803.1:21900205-21902273 GCF_902729225.1 Pteropus medius | reverse complement strand
GGATTGTAACCCGATGAGAGCTGCCCTTTACGTGGATTTCATTTTCGGATTCGGGACAGTTTCTGACGAATAGGCCATTCAGTATTATGTATTAGAAGAGGACAAATTTTATGGTTTAATTAAAAAGTTACAAAAGGTTATAAAATATTTGAAAAAAATGGTAGAGCTAGAGTAATAACTGATGAAAAATCTTTTACTTTTATACTTTAGTTACTGACACAAATGTAGTAGATATTTTCTTATGTATTCTTCCAAGGATATTTTATTCTAGGGACACACATACTTTGTTTTCCTTGCTTGACAATATATTTGAGTTGGTCCAAACTAGGAAAGGAAATGCTTCTTAATTTTTTCCAACTTTTTATTATGAAAAATTTTTAATGTTAAAAAGTTGAAAGAATAGTAAAATTACCCTTGTTTATACATCCAAATCCAACAGTTAATGTCTTGCCATGTTTTCTTTATACATCGGTGTGGTGTGTATTTATTTTTTTGGAGCTATTTGAAAATAAGTTGGGGACACATTACCCTGAAATACTTGGTAGCCATCCTTAAGGATGAGAACATCGTACATATTTTTTGTAGGGCTTTATATTCCATCATAGGGACAGTATTATTATTTAATTCTCACAACAACCATTTCCATTCTACAGATAAGGAAATTGAGATTTGGAGAAGTTAAATAACTTGATCATGATCTCACAGGTTTGTCCATAGAGTTGAGATACAAATGCTTAAAATCCTTTTCTACCAAGTAACAATTAATTGGTCTTGGGGGCCTCTATGAGCCCATTTATCTTCATCTGTTAAAAAAAAAAGAAAAAGGGAAGGATGGTTGTGAAAATTCGAAAGTGTGAGTTAGCCAAATATCTGTCCCATACTAATAGTCATCAGTTGGTTGCTGTTGTGTTACTATCAGACAGGCCATCAGTTCTGCATACAACTTAACTCGTTTTAAAACATGGTGAATTGAGTAATGTACCTTCACTGTCTTGTGTATAACAGGGTGACTGAACCTTTTACATTGTACATTAAGTCTTTCAGGCATAATTATTCAGAAATTTTGAAAATACCAGAAGTATATGTCTAAATTGAACTCTAAAATTTTAGTATTTTAATGCCCTTGAGTTGTATTTTCTTTAAGCTTTGCTTTTATGTTTTTCACTAGTTTTCCAAAAGATTTTTCCTTCTGGAACTTTTTTCCCATTAAAACAATTGTAAAATTCACATACTATAAATTAACCATTAACTATTTTAAAGTGTAGTGGTCAGCGGCATTTGGTAGATTAACAGCATTGTGCAACCATCACCTTATTAAGTTCCATTTCCATCACCCCAGAAGGAAACCCCGTACCCAATAAGGAGCCATTTCCAATTCACTTTCCCCCCAAGTCCTTGGCAACCACTAGGCAGCGTTCTGTATATGGATTTGCCTATTCTGGATGTTTCATATAAATAGAATCACACAATATGTGATCTTTTGTATCTAGCTGCTTTTACTTAGCATATTGTTTTCAAGGTTCATCCATAGTTGTAACATGTATCACTACTTCATTCCTTTCTATTGCTGAATAATATTGCATTGTATGAATATCATTACATTTCATTTATCCATTCACTCACTGATAGACTTTGGGGTTGTTACCACCTTTTGGCTGTTGTCAGTATGCTGCCTTGAGCATTTGTGTACAGCTATTCGATTGAATATTTTCAGTTTTTTTGGATACATTTGTTAGAGTGGAATTGCTGGGTCATGTGGCAATTCTATGTTATGTTTTTTTAAAAGCTTTGAAGAGCCACCAAACTTTTTTCCGTATTTGCTGTACCATTTTACATTCCCACCTGCAGCATATGTTTGTTTCTCTACCTCCTTGCCAATGCTTGTTATATTCTGATTTTTTTGGGTGTGGTCATCCTAGTAGGTGGTATCGCATTGTGCTTTTGAGTGTCATTTCTCTAATGGCTAATGAGGTTGAGCATCTTTCATGTGCTAGTTGGCCATTTGTGTATCTTGTTTGGAGAAATGTTTTTTTCAAGTCCTTTGCCAATTTTTTTTTTTTTTTAGGTT